>NC_081334.1:4672423-4802465 GCF_022539665.2 Daphnia carinata
TGGAATAATAAACTAACCTGGTCCTCTCATGGCAGTCCATGCCTGCTGAATAGGAAAAATGTTAACTGATCTCTCACAAACTTTGTTGCTTCCGATGACGTGAGCATTTAAAGGCAGGTTTTTACTTGGACCTAAATCGGTAATTTATTTTATTAGGTTTTACAGAAATATAGAAACATTCATTTACATCACAAAAAATTCAATTCCAGAAGTGGGTTCCAAGACTGCCAGGAGAGGGTATTGCATTTAGACTGTGTTGATACAATCACATATCAAACAGACATCAAGAATTGGTCGGTTTGTGATGCAGATACTGGTATGTCTTCTGATCATCCTTTACTGCGTAAATTTCTGAAAATGGAAAAACTTCTCATTTATCTGCAACAGAAGCTAATGTATTTACCAATTTACCTGACAGATTTATCCGTCAAGTGGAAGGAATACTGCAGTACAGAAGAATTCTTCCTATACTCTATGTATACAGTTTAGGTGCTGCAGGTGACACTTAAAGTTGAATTTACGCCCGGTGATGGTCGTGAAGATCCCTTCACTAGGAACAGGTCCAGTAAGTATGAAAGTTTTTTTTAAATATGGTGACGAAATGTATCAGCTAATCATATTTCTCTTAAAATCTAAAAAACCAATCTTGTCCTCCAGTGGCAATCCATGTCTGCAAAATTGGAAAAATCAACTACCTCTTTTATAAGTGATCCAAAATCAACATTACGATGAAAATAGAAGAACATTGAGTGGAAAAACAAGCTTGCTGGAGCAGCTGTAGTTCATGTCTGCTTATTTATGGTGGTAATCTATAAAACCCTCGTTAAATGCCACCTCTGATAACAAATCATTTAATATTTTTAGGATGGTTTTTTTTTTTTTGAGAAAAGAGACTTTAGAGATTGTGCAAGTCATTATTTGTTTAGAACAAGAAATCTATTTGAAATTGTGTTTGATGGGGCTGAGTTTACAATTTACAGAGGAATCCTGCTTTAGAAAACAGTTCTGTTAAGTAACTATAAATCCTATTGCTTATGCTGTTTTAATCAGAAGTCTGTACAATTATGGAAATGCAGGCAAGGAGATCCTAAATTAACTGTAAAATAGAAACAGTAAACTGGAAGATGTAGGCAAGGAAAAGTTGGCAAAGGAAGCAAAACAACAAGATAGGAAAGCCAAAATAAAACGGTAAAAGGAATAACTCCAAGAAACCTCTTGTGGTAAATGGATTGTAGTTGATTATAGCTCATGTGACTCTTGGCGAGGAAAACCCCTTCAGCCGTTTGATGATTAACAAACACTAAAGCCTTTTCTCGCCAGTCGCCACGTCATCTGTTCGCCCGTAGCGCCATCATCGCCTCGTGGTCGCCACGTCATCGCCGGTTTTTTATGGTATCTTTGTATATATTTTTTTAAAAATCCAACACGTTTTCCTTTTTAATTAATTTCACGTCCTCCAGGTGGATCAACGCGTCGAAGATCGTCGTTGGAAGAGCAGTGACATCAGCTACGAATCTTCCGCATCCTATGACGACAGTTAGCCATTGATTCCCTTCCAGCAACATCAGCAGCGGTAAGGAGAATTTCTCATTTTTCTTTCATTTTCTATGGGGAAAAGAAAAAAAAACCAAAAGAAAAAAATAACAAGTTTTATAGTTCTGTTGTCGTGCCACGTGGCTATGTATGTTGTGATGCACGCTTTTCGATTTAGATAAAAATGGGGGATTTTTCCATGTTTGTTTTGTTCTTTTTGTAAAAATTTATAAAGTTCCTGTTTTCTTTTGTGTTTCACAAATACACAGCGTTGTCTGAACTCTATTTAGTGCTGCGGCAATTGTTTATTTCGACGCTAAATGCGTCATTGCCACCACAGGCAACTGGCAGGTCGGAAAAACGAAAACAAACGAAGTCGGTTCTGAAAAAAATGGTTAGTCGGTTATCTTAGGTATTGGTATTCGGAAAGGCAAGTGGCCTGGGTCTTGGCTTCGATGTTTTGAGCCAGTGAATGGTCAGGAAACGAAAAGGAGGCTTGCATTTTATTTTTTCCAAGTTCAAACCGTATTCGTAAAATCACTATAAAAAATCGTATTATTATATCTGAAATAGCTCAGTGGTAGAGCGTTGGCATCGGATGCCAAAGGTCTAGGGTTCAATACTCAGATACCCCAGGCACGTCTTTTTCTTCAAAGCACAAGTTTATTTGTCGAAATAACGAAAAAAAAAAGGAAAAATTCTTTCTTCTCGAGAACGGCTGGTCGGTGGCCTTCCAGATTTTTTTCTGGGACGCCCACGCCAGCGTTCCAAATTTTTCTGGGACGACCACGCCTAGCAATATTGACCTTTCTGGGATTCGAACCACAGACCTTTCGCACTGTAGGACAGCATGCTACCGATATGCCATAACTGTGCTTATATATGTAGTTTGGATTTTTGATACCTATGTAGGTATGCAATAGAGTAAAAAAAACTAATATGATGAACAGTTGAAAAGTATAATAAAAAGTATACTATTGAACAGCTTATTTAAACAAAATGATTCCGTTCTTTATTCAGGTATGTCCCATCTTTTTGTTCGTCAAAGAAGCTTATTGATTTGCCAACATTTCCCACGCCGCCCGTTCGACTAACACATACTCTTCAATATCAGTTGGCAAGTCATAACTTACGAAATAGTTTATGCCGGCAATATCTAGGAAAAACAATACAAACATCAAATATGTAGTAAATCGAAGATAAATAAACTATTACTTAAACCACGTGCAGCAACACTAGTGGCCACGAGAATATTTCTAATACCATTCTGGAATTCACGAAGCGCTTGCTCACGCTGACTCTGAAGACGATCACCATGGATGCTGGAAGACTAGACATTTAAAGTTAGTGCACTTTGCCCAATTCACAACAGGTTTAATTCTTACTTGTAAGTTGCTATTGCACAAAATTGCAGCGACGAAATCTGCAGTCTTCATAAACGTTAGTCTTGGCATTCTTACCTACCTATTGAAATCAAACCCAAAAGATATTTTCATCATAAAATACAGTTTCGAAGAATGGCTTACCAGGAAAATGACTTCATCAAAATTGTTTAAGCCTTCTCCACAGATGATGCCCTTAAACAGTTCCTTTTCATTGTATGTCAAAGCTTCCGGAATGTATTGTTCATGCAGCTTTCCATGTCCAATCAATTCACGTAATAGATTTGGGCAGACTTTCGAGGTGTGGCCAGCTTCATGACACTAGGGGGTAAAACAATGTACCTTGGAATATAACATTTTTGTGAAGATACAATTAACATTTACATTTTAACCAATTCAGTTACAAGTTACTGGTAGTGGTCCACTACCAATAGGTCCATTTGCTAAACCATCAGTACAGTCGGAGTAGGCCACAACCAGTAGATTGAGGACGCCTTCACACTTCTGGCCCTATTATGTGATTGATCCAAAGCAGTCAATAAGACGGCAAAGTCCTCCATCATCCTATTGAGGTATATCAACATTTAAGTTTAGAACAGAAACAGTTTGTTGAATTCGAACCTACATGTAAGATGAATTGCACCAAAACCATTTACGTTGAGTCTAATAGTCTTGATTTCTTTTTCATCACAGAAGCAGTTTCGCCATGTCACTTGATATGCCTTTCTCGCGATCCTGCAAAGGCAAATGGTACAATTACAAGGGACATCTTGACCAGAAAATTTTTTAAACCTTCGGGGAAGTCATGTTAAAGTAAGATTGAATGGCCAGATGAAAGTCACGTGGCAGCAACGTCACCAGGTACGTACAAAATGCTACCCATTTGACAAGCATACGTTGTCCATCTCGCCATCTGTTGGTAAAAGAACAAAAGTTTACAAGTGGGATCAAAATAATGATACAACAAATGAACTTTGCGTTACTGAGGAGAAATTCCTGAAGCACGGTGGCGACCAAGGCCGGCTTTGGGTGAATAAAGCTAGATATGATGACAATACGTAAGATCTCTTCAGAGGAAGATGGACGTGCATCTAAAAATATGCTTAAAAAGTACAAATGGAAGTGTTAAAAGATGGCAGAAGTTCAAAACATTGCAGAATTCAGATACTAGAATTGCAGCTTCAAGCGATACGCGTTTCACCAGAATTTGAATATCCATTGTAATGGCAACTGAATGATTTCAAAGGATAGAAATAGAATCAAAAGAAAGTTATTTGAAACAATACAACATGCAAATAAATATGTAAGAATACCGTTATGAAAATGATGTCATATGCAGCCATGTTCCCTCTTCCTTTTGTACTAGTCACACAATTTTCAATTCCCATTCGACTCAGCTCATGGATTGATTGGTTTTTTGTAGGCTAAATTTCATAAGCTTGATTGGTTTATTTAGTCCACATGTTTATATTGCTATTTTCGCAAACCTGATGACTTTCCCGTAGAACTCCTACAACAGTTTCTGACAGAAAACATATCTAAATATTTTGTGAAAAGGTTTATAATAAAGCTTGTACAACTTTACATTGATTACCTGATTTTCAGATAGTTTTCTATGGGTGTTTTCTCTCGTCAGAGGATTTTTCGCCTAAATAAGCTCTATCAAGTAGATCTCCACTTGTAGATATCTGGTCAACATTCTACGGTCCACAACCAAAACACACACAAAGTATACATTAATCTGTGTTGTATTTATATTACCTTCCATTGAGCAACCTGGTACTACTGAACATGAACCACCCATGCTGCTTCAACTCCCAACAGAAAATCCATTTTTTCTTTCAAATGCACTTTTTTTACGACTTCTTTCTATTTAAAAAATGTGAAGATTCAAACAAATATCAAAATTCAATATTTATGATTCTTAAAGTTTGGCAATCTAATCTTTCCTCTCGTGGACTGCAATCAGGTGCTACAGAGAGAAATACAGAAACCAAATTTTCCAGAACAAAATTAAGTATCAGTAATAAATAAATAAATGATCAAACAGTCAATTTAGGACAAATACTTACAAGTATATAAATTGGTTATGGCTTTTATCGCTACACTTTTCCAACTAGGCATACCTAGCAGCCAACTCTAACTAGGCACACCTGACTCGGTGCAACCAAAATGGCGACTGGCAACATGGCGACTGGCAACATGGCAACTAGCGACATGGCAACCGGCGAGCAGCCATTGCACTTCTAAGAATATCACCCTATTTAGGGGGATTTTAGGAAAATATTTGGAGTCTTGGATGTAGTTTTCGAAATCTAGGGTTTCAGGGATTGTCCAGGGCCTATTTAATTTAATGGGGATTTCTCGGAATTTTTAGATTATTTGCCCAGCCGCTGTTGCCTTTGGCGCTGCTATGCAACTTCAAAAGTAAAATGTTCCTAAAAATTTTAAAATAATTAATAAAAATACTAAGGATGACATGCTTGTGCTTGTACGTGTTTTTCTAAAACCTAAATAAAATTTTTCCAGAAGTTTTGGGACATTATTATTCCCCAATCTGGCAACGTTCTACGGATACCACTTTGCGGAAAGTGGAAACTGTGGAAACACTGCTAGCGGAAGCAAGTAAGTGTAATCCTGTCAATAACACGGACAAACTGTTTGGTTTACTATTTCAATATTCAACTTACTTTAATAAATCATATCAATTTCTTTAAGTTGTGATTTCTCAATAACTTTATTTTACAATAATTTCAATGCATCATTTGAGAGCCAAGTAAACACAATCAGATCACTCATCATCCCTCATCCCAATCAACAGATTACATAAAATGGAATGTTTCATGTATGGATTACGACATATTTCTTAGTAGACACGAAATACAATGAGGTAATACACTAGAAAATTTTTTAAGGCTTCCAATTCATCAAAGAGTATTCAAGCAGGCACCATGGTACATATCGAGAATGCAAATTAAGTTTGAAAAAAAACAAACAAACGAGGAATGACTTTTGACTTCAAGGAAATTAACAAGACAATTCACTCGTATAACACGGCACGTGTGTAGCCAGTAGCAGGGGCGGGATTAGAAACAAAACAATCCAATAGGACAAATACTTAAATCTAAGGAAACACGACAGAACAAGGCCATCCACAACAACAACATCAAAAACACCTGTTTTAAATTTCTATTGCATAACAGTCAAAACTATTTACAAACGGACAAAGAAAACAAATCGAGTCTGAATGTTAGATGGGATCGTTACAATCTTCTGCTGAAAGTCATAAAAATGTACGACCTCGACAAGCAAAAGCTAAAAAAAAATCCCATTAAACATAATTTCAGCCAAAAGTTTTAAATTTGCGTCTTGCACTTACTTTCGCTCGAGTGGGGGAGGTAATGGATAGTAATGGAAAATTACACTTACATTAAGTAGAATGACATAATACAATATAATTACGATTCTGCTACTTTTCTTACTTTTTTCCGAGCTATTATATAGAGATATACAGACGGACAAGGAAAGAAATTAACTAACCAAGATCGTTTCGTAAAACGACAGGAAAAAACTAGGAAAGCAAAAAATAAACATCTTTGGCAGTTGTTTCACAAAATGAAATTCAACGTATTAGTACAACTATCAATGTAAAGTATTACTATTGTATACTTGGTGTGGTTGATTGAGATGATGGTGGTGGTGGTTGGAACTATTACCGTACGTGTTGATCAGAGATGGCGCCACGCACCCACCGATAGAAGCAGCGGCTGCGGCGGCCGCTGCAGCAGCTGCAGCCGCCAACGAAGCAGCTCCAGGTGGCCTACCACGTCGGACGCCAGTGGATGCCGGAAGAATAGGCTGATTTAATTGCCCAGCAGCTCCACGTTCCCGTCGGTGGACTTTTAAATGTTTGCTCAGATGATCTGAACGTGAAAATCGTTTCGTGCAAACCGGGCAACCGTATGGTTTCACGCCAGAATGCGAACGCTTATGACGGGCCAGCTCGTCCGAACGAGAAAAGCGCCATCCACATCCTGAATAAAAATGAAATTTTAATTTTTGAATTAAAAGGCAAAATAAACAAAATGAGCATTTACCTGCCCAGGTGCATGCAAAGGGTTTCTCGCCAGTGTGCCTCCTCAAATGAGCTTTGAGATGTGACGATTTTGCATAAATCTTTTTGCAATTCGGATACGTGCAAGGAAAAATCTTGTCCTCTTCTTTGATGGCCGTTTTCGAGGGACTGTTATTCTTGATACTGTTATTGGTGTTGGATGTTGCCTTGATTGTTTGATTGAGAGACCGAGGTTGTATGAGTAATGAGCGTCCACCGCTGGACCTGCCAGGTTTGCTGGGCTCCATCGGGATAACCATCGGCTGTTGATGGATGGAAATCAAAGGAGAGTCCAACGTCAATGGATAATAACGTTTCGGCTCACAATTGTCCACCTGGAACGGTGTTAAAAGAGACTCCTGCTCCGGAAGAACCGGAACGGCAGAACAGTTTGTCATCGGATGCGATTGAACTTCCCAATCCAATTCGGCAAAATCTTCTCTGTAAGCTTCTGGAACACCATCATTTCCATCCAGTGACGTCCAGGCTTGCTGCTGAGGACTGACGGATGGAATCGCAGTGCAGGATGGATTGGGATCCAACAGCAAATCGTCCAGCAAAGGCAAAGTAGGTGAATTGAGGAGATAATTCAGATAATTGTCATCATCTGTTGTAGCATCGCTTTGATCCAATGTTGCCGGTTGATTACTATCATCCGAATGTCCACTAGATCCATCTACCAGACAAAGATATCATTAAAATTGATCGAAAATGCATAAAATTAAACAGAAAGGCTTACCAGGACTGGACGTGAAACTTGGACAGCCAGGATTATAATATAAATCAGATAGCCATTCTTCGGCTGGAGCAAAACGGTCCCATGAACAACTGTTGTTGTCGCTAATGTTGTTGTTGTTCCAAGAAGACGAAAACGATGACGAAGACGACAAGGTCGCGTCATTCAGACACGTGAGCATCGGATCGTCCTGGTACATGAGCTGATCGCAATCGATGCTGATCAGCGGCGGAGGCAGCTGCGTCATCACTTCAATCATTTTTGCTCTCAAACCTATTCAAGAAAAACGAGAACATGTTAGAGTCATGATGAAAGATTGTGCATGAATCAGACACATGAATCACAAACGACTACGCAAAAACTCACCTAGAAAATAAAATTCAATACATAAATGTCGAAATAATTGTTTTTGTCTGTTCGAACAGCGATAAAGAAACACTGAAAGCTACTGGACCAACGGAAGTTTGATGATCTTGTTATCTCGAAAGGATGCGACTGTGTCTTTCCGTTTTCAGAGATCCATTGTACAAAACAAATGGGGTGACTTATTAGTTTGGGCCAAAGGTTTCTTTTAAACAAAAAATTAAGTTTGGACCAGAGTCTGAAACGGATCACACTCGACTGCGAGCCGGACGATAGAAATCTCTTGCTAAAACACAACGAGACGGGCAAACAACCTCCTCCACTTTCAAACCCCACCCCTTCTCACCCAACACCTCGTCATCAGTCAAATTCTAACCGACAACCCTTCACATAAAATAAGAGAAAACTATTTTCCCCGTGGTACAAGCAGGTACTACCAATGAAATTTGAAACGTCTCTAACAACTTGTGCCTTGACCATCATTGAATTACCAGCTGCATTCAATCAAAACATTATTTTCCCCTCTTCACAAAGTAACACTTGTGCCGGTCTAACAACCATCCGATAACAGAAAAATCTAATCTTTTAAACAAGGTCTTGGGTTAACAAGTTGAATAATTTAGAGACTTACTGTGATGTCGATGATCATGATAACTAAAACGATGCGAATGGGTCGAACGGTGGTTTTCGCTAATCGAAAAAATAGAGAATTCAGAGACAAATATCTGGAAGAGAGCTCCGTCGAGGTCGAGCTCTAATCTTTCAATGCAAAAGGTCTCTAACCCAGTCCTCTTATATAGTCAAAAAATGTCAGTGGGGAGAGTGACAACCTTTCCTTTTTCTTGAAAGGGAAGAGAAAGAAAAAATTTAATGAAATAGAAAAATGAAAATTTGTTTTAAACAGGTCAAAGTTGACCTCGGAGTTTCTTTACCCTTACCCAAGGCAATTTTCCTTTCGGCTGTAGAAAAAACGTGGTAGAAACGAGCGGATAAAACACACAAGTTCACATTGCGACGGCTGTTTCGTTTTTCTCGATTTCGTACAACGAGCACTCTTTCATCACATGTCTAGAGCATAGTTCATTTACTGATTATCTTTTTAAGGCCTTGACAATGGTTGAAAAAAAACTCATTAGAAAAATTATGAAGGAAATACTATCCAAGTCCAACGGATATTTCTCGGTAAACGGGGCACTTCACTTTAGAGCAAATGAAAAAAATTCTTTTTCAAAAATGAAATGTAAAAGAATTTACAGTCCCTCGACCTTGTCGTACCGAGAAATCGAAAGATTACTAGTTCATGTGTGCTGAATCCCACGTGATACTATACGTCTTGAGGACAATACCCTTTTTCTCTCTTGTTATTACGACCAATTGCCACATACTTGTTACGTAAACACTAGAATATAATATGAATTTATGCTGTAATCGTAATTAAATAATGTTATTACGTAACTTATTCGCTTACCTAATGCAATTATGTTGTTTTGGCTGAATGGCGAAATCGATTTGCCCACGTCGTGTAGCAGACGATGCAGACAGACTACGTCGCCACGTTGACTAACATGAAAAAATTGCAGATAGGTCGGGATATTTTACCTCTTTCCTTTTCATGACAGGCCGATGACCTGGCACACATTTTCATCACATATTGCGATCGGACGCCGAAGACCACAAATTTTCCGAAGAAAATGTGGCGCCCAGCACCGCCAAAAGCCTTTAACACTATACGTGTGCAGCAGTTGGTGAGGACCATTGTATGCATTGTCTAAGGTCAGGCCAGGTCAAAAGACAATGACCCTCTCAAGTGCGTCTTATGTCGACATTGATTCGACGTTGCTGAATTTTTTCAAGGAACTCTAAAAGATATGGTTTTTCTTTAATTTTTAAAATTTTCTGTTTTAAAAGTTCATACGAGTTCGATTCACTGGGACTATGACCTGAGTCATTCACCCAAAATTACGTGCACATTTAATTTATCCTGTAAAAAAATAAATGATTTAATAGAAAATTCTGTGCATAATTATTTAACAACAAATCCATCAGCAATATGATCCAAAACCAGGACGGTTTTTCTTTTTCTTTGACAGATTTGAACAAGCCCGACGAGTCAACCCTCGTTGCCCTTAACACGACTGTTTTGACATTGACTTGGACATTTGATACTGTCGGCGAGTGTTTCATCTCCATTTCACAAAACTATAATAAAACAAAAAATGTTTTACAAAATGAAATTTAAATGAAATATTTTAAATAGTTGCTTACGGACGTCGATCTCTTATCACTTTTAATAAATTGCGTCAGATTTCTTTTCTCGAATTACGCATTTTTGTCCGCTGGCATTGTCATCGCGTATCCTGACACCTAGCGGCAAAGTGCCTGTCAACGAAACAAGAGAATTAAGAAAGACATAAAAATGGCGTCCCCCAGAGAAGACGGTGAATTGTTGGAAAGCTCCTCTAGTTCCGATGAAGAAAATTCTGAAGAAGAAGAGTCAGGAAAACCAGGTCAGAATGCTGTAAAGTTCAAGAATGATGGAAGTTTCCTGGAAATGTTCAAAAAGATGCAAGAGAGCAATCAACAGTCTCCACAAGTACCTGAGAAGAAAGACGTCACACAGTTGCAAATGAAAAATCCTGACAATCCGTCTGCACATGCCGAACCGTCTCACACAGAAAAGGACGCTGTACCACCACAGCCTGCCCAGAAGAAACCTGGTCTCATGTCTTTAGTAAGTTTACTCTCCTCCAGATTTACAGCGAACCAATTCAGTCGTTGAATTGGTTAAACTGACGTTTCTCTTCCAGGGATGATATCCTAGCCCGACAATCGCGGCGGTTTCACATTCAAAGTTATTGCTGATCGAGACTAACGGGCGAGTCATTTCTATATCCGTACAGGTGGGAAAGCGACGCGGAGGCAAATCCCTACCAGTTGGAGTCGTTAAGAAGCAGAAACGACCAGAAGAAGAAGAAGAAAGTAGTGTGAGTTCATTTTCTTTCAGTTACCTGTTTAACTCAGTTATCTTAACGTTTTAACTTTGTGTCACAGGGGAAAGACTGATGCCTGGTCTCAGTACATGAGTGAAGTGAAAAAATACAAGGAACGACTGGGTGATGAAGGTATACTTAGTCCTCGTTGTGTTGGTTATTGTGAATTAATCTTTTTTAAATTTTGACAGAGGAGAAAAACAGACCCCTGGTCAAGTGATTTTCAGACGATTCCTTTCCGATTGTGTTGTTTTGTGTGTGACAAGAATAAAAAACTGTGGATGATTTTCAAATGAAGATTTGACTTTTATTCTTCTTTATTTTATTATAAATCTTACTACCCACATTTTACAAAACAAACCCTGACGATCAAGACGGTGACTGTTATTCAAGCTAAATTTGCGTTTTAAGGTCGATTTCCATATCAAGTTTTGAAAGACGAAAAGTCTACAGGGAATTAGGAAAAATAGTCAATAATCATTTTCGAATGGTTTCCATATCAGTTCATCGGTGACGGTAGTGTGACTCCAAGGTTAAGTGCCACTTTAAGCTGGGCCAAAGCTGCATCCTTTAACGAAAAGAGATGAGACACTTCTGCCTCGGTCTTTGATAAGGGAATCGCTTGATCAAAGAGCTCGATAGCTCGTCTGAGATTTCCCCGCTGGACTTCGATAGTACCAAGGGTCTCGTAAGCAAATTCACACTTGTTATCCATTCGAATGGCGTCTTCGATTAGTTTAGTTGCCAATTCAACATTACCTGCCGACTGCAGCTGGAGCAGACCTGTTCAATTCAAGAATAGATTTTAACCAGGGGTCCCCTGTAGCTTCTAAAATTAACACACACACCTCTATGAACATATGCAGTGGCATTCTCTGGGTCAACCTCAAGCGCTTTCATAAAGTACTCATCTGCCTTTTGAAATTCTTGCTGATCGCTCAATACCTGCGATGCAATCAACAGTTAAACTATGCAAATTAACAGAAATTTGCATAATATAAACAGACCTGGGCGTAGAGGAGGTAGCATTCTGGGCAAGATGGGAATCTGCGAATAGCGTCTTCGAAAGCTGTCAAAGCTGCAACGACTTTTTGGGCATTGCTCATCGCCACTGCAGCCCTGTAATCTGTGTATAATTTCTGAACGAGGGCGATGGGGAAATCGCTGTTCAAAGACACAGCTTTGGCAAAGTCGCTAATGGCTTCATTTGCTTGATCCAGCAACATGTAAACCTAAGAATTGATTAGATATTCGATCTTTATCTTAAACAGGATATAATTGTGGTACCTGTCCTCTGTGATGAAAGACATCGGCATTTTCGGGACCTAGTTCTGCAGCCATCAATAAATCGTGTAAACTTTCTTCTGGTGAACCAAGTTGCATTCGAAGGGTTGCGCGTTTCACAAGAGCATTCACCCTAACCTACAAATGAAGAATGGTGAGATACATATCTCCCTTTTCGCTATTTTTATCAATTCACCTGTGGGTCTGCATCAGGGTCATTGAAGACTTCAGACAAGTCCTCCAAGGCCTTCACATGTTCACCCAGCAAAGATAGGAAGGTTCCTCTTAAAAGCCTTGCAAGCCTTTTGGTTGCGATATCACTCTGGCGAAAAAAAAAGATAAATATGTCACTTCAATTAAAAGTGTTTGCCTGCTTTCCTTACCGATTCAGTTTCGAGCTCATTAGTACACAGTTCAATGATGTTATCGAATTCTTTATCTTTTAATTTGTCTAAGGCTTTGGCAAAAGCACCCTTTTCTTCATCTGTTTCTTGTTGCTGAGGAAAATAAGATTATTGACAAGAGCGATAAAAAAATTCAGATTATTTGTTTACCGGCTCTCGTTTTAATAGATTAAAAACGGGGTCTTCGGCGAAAGAACACATGAAAGTGTTGACAAAATGTTTAGACGGAATGACTGACTGTCGGTTCATCATGGCTTCTTTGGCGTGCTCCTTTCCTGCGGGAAACCACCATTTATCTTCACACTATTCTAAAGGAATATAATAAGAAAAAAGTTACCGAGTTCTTTAAGTACTCTATCAGCCATCAGCAATGATGACTGATTCTGAAAAGCCTCCAAAATGCATACAGCTGTAATATCTTCCAGGCATGACTCCAACTGCTTAGTAACTTCATATGCCTTTGCTCTTCTGTGTAAGGCTTTGACATATTTGCTGTTATACTTAAGTGCTTCACTGCAATCCCTGATTACTGCTTCATAATTTTTCTGCGAAAAAAGGAAAAATTGAGTGAATGCCTTTTAAATTTATTATTTTAAGTTACCAATTGTTCAAAGGCAGCTGCACGATTTTGATGGAAAGTAGATACATCCTGAATTTTATCCTTCGGACAAACATCAATGGCCTGCTGATAACATTTAATTGCATCTGAATATTTGCCCTCTTTGAAATACTTGTTGCCTTTGTTCTTATAGGTTTGAGCCCGTTTGAAAGGATCTTCTTCTTCTTCCACAACAGGAACTACACTCTCCTTCACCTTCTCGATATTCTTTTCTACGCCATTAACCTTTTTCGCATCATTCTGTGTTTCAATTGGCACCGACACACTAGCAGCAACATCTGCCACATTTTTCTTGATTTGCTTATCTTCCTTGTCAGCAAGCCGAGTTTTGTTTGTTCTCGATCGATAATACCATATTCCTAGTCCTGAAAACATAAACCACATATGCGCATTGTTTAGTACCAAGTCATCGACGTCTGGAAAACATTTACATTAAACTTACCTAGTGCTACTGGAGCCCCAATTGCCAGGGCAATTTGCCATTTTGGTAATGATAGTCCAGACGAGGAAACTGCACGTGTGGATGCAGCCATGTTGTGCAAAATCTGTTTGTGATTTTTCCTGGTTTCTCAAAGTCACGAAGATGTACAGACGACGTGCACGTCGGAATTTTTTTTTTCTGAAATACCGGCTTTTCGGCTTTCTAATGAATTAAGTATTTTTCGAACACTAGATGGCGTTGGAGCGTGAATTGTTATTGCGCAACTTTTGGACCTAGTTGTAACCGCATTTCCTTCGTTTGTCTTAACATTTTTCAGCATATTTACGTTAAGTTACAAATAGAAAATTAGCGGCCAGGAATTAATTGTACACCTTTATGTTGGTGAACGCCCGGCAGAAATTTATGGGAAACGCGTTCATTAGAATTTTTCACGGACCTTGATTTGAGAACAATGAGATCACTGCTGGTATTAATTGCAAATGCTGTGCAACCTAAATTTCTCTTCATAAACACAGATAATCCGTTTCAACGAAGAATATTTACAAAGAAACCAAACCTATTGCGTAAAAAGCGAGATGCGACGTTAATTAAGTCAATTTTTACTAACTAGTGTAAAAAACTTGGCTGAATACGTAAATCCCTTTCAAAATAGTGAACTGTTCCTGCTCTCACGGTGGGTGCGATACGTTGCATTGCTTCCGGTTAACGTCACACGCAATCATTTCTATACGTAAACCACATTCGACCAAATTCCAAGTAGTTAAATCTCGTTTTTCAGCCGGTTTCGAACACAGTCATTGCAACCCGCTAGTTCTAAGCTTTAATCAATTGCTTCGCAAATGAAATTAGTCAAAGTGGAGCAGCTATTGTCACGCCAGTAGCCGCTATCAAACCCACCATCGAAGTAAAGATAAACGCAATAGTCGGGTCTATTGTTGTTAGGGACTCCAGGATACCAATTGGCGTAGTCAAATGGCTGGAAAGGTTCTGTTGAGGCCCATTCCCATTGGGGTATAAGGTATTTTCCTGACGTCCAATAGGTTGACCCATAAACAGGTAGTTCTAAGTTCACAATGGAAAATTTTATCATTTGCTAACTATTGAAATGGAAGATGATATTGTTCACCTGTTACGAGGTGGTGATGGATCAATCGATCTTCCTCGTGGGTTTCAATACTTAGGAGAGTAAAATTTCCAGCTCGGCAAAATCGATCCGCCCTATTCCAATCAACGCCCTTTAAAATAATATATAATTTGTTAATAAATTTAGTATTTAAATATAAATTTAACGTTTCCTTACTAAAGTGCGGGTAGAAAAACAATAGCATTTCAATGCCAATGTCCAGCAAGGTACGTTAGGATCTCCTTGGAGGAAATCTTCTTGGCACTCTATTATTTAAAATAATATTATGAAACGTGTTGGATTAATTCTGAAATAAATAAATATTATTGAAATACATACGCGATGAAGGTATGGCGTCTGAGCCTCCATTTATTTGCGTGGCCACCATACGGTCCTTTATTTCAATTTTATTCCACAACTGGGAAGGTCCACTCCAGCAAACGGTAGAAATCGCGAACAAGATAATTATAGAAACTTTAGTCATTCTATCACAATAACGAAAAATATTGACACTTGCAGCGCGGTCTAACAGTACACGTACTGCATATTGCACTGATGAAATCATATCAATATTAAGGCTTGTCTTATCACGTGTTTTTGTTCAAAGTTTGTCGACCAATATTTTAGTTTTACTTTGTGTTGTCTCGAAGGAAATCCCATGCGGAGTTAATGAAATTTCAGTACGGAACTCACCTTGTTTTCTAAAACTAAAGATAACCATGTATGTTAACGACGACAACGCTTTGTTGCAATGGAACCTAGGGAGGCCCTCATCACATTTAAATTCAATGAAACAAAATCGATCAATGAAGCGCAAGTTATACGACCGATTGATCAATTACCTGTAACATACTCTAGAACCGTTTTCCTCAATCAACTATCAAAGTAAAAAATTAATCAATGAATTCACTTACTATTATTTGATTACAAGGTTGTTGATTCGTGGTCATCCATCCAATGATGATACATAGAGCGTAAAGTGGCCAAAATGGGTTTGGTACTGGACGTCAGCAAAGAGACGGACTACACAAGGAAACTGTTGCCTGACGTTCTCAAGTAGCACAGTTCTCTGGCGAAAGTCTTCCATTGCAACGAGAATATCTGGAAAAACAAAAAAAATTATTAAAGTTTTAGGGAAAGAATTAAATAACAATTTTGCGTCATTAGAATTACTACATTTAAATTCGGCACATAAAAAAAACAAACCAGTTTGTTGCGAAAGCTGGTAAATGTCAAATACATCCGCAAGTTGGTATTACGACCAGCTAAATCGCTTCATTTCATAACCGTCTAATAAATTAAACGACATAGTTTACTGATAAGCATTATTACCTGCACCTGTACTGCAAAGCCATTGAAGACAATAGGCGGTAATTTGAAACAAGAAATAAATCCCAACACTAATCCATTTATAGACGCATCCGCATAACGATGGCAGATTGGGAACAAAAGGACCCTTATCAGTCCAGATTAATTTCCTAGCCTTGACAGGCGCATCTAGTTATCAGCATTTAAAACAGACTTGTTTTCTGCGCAACTCGTAATAGAGCCGTCCACTTCACATGCCATTCTTCCCTATTTATACACCCATAGACATTTAACTGAATAACCAGCAAACAGTGCTGCGACATTCACGTGACGGCGGGCATACTCGCTCTATCAAATGGAATGTTGCTTCAATCTCCTATCTGTGCCGCTTTGTCAAGACAACAAAAGTGGCTATTTCTTGGCCATCACGGCTATTACACAAGAAACGTTAGTCTACAATGATTGCGAGATAGCAGACGGTAATGCAGAATCGCTTCGTAAAAGTGCGTTAACATGATCGTTGCACGAGTTCAATCGCAAGTGGAAAATAGCGCGAGACTCTTAATGAGGCGGACCCTGCCATACTCCACCTAGAGTCAGGTTAGTTCAGACTGTTACTACAACGAGATGGAAATCGACTGTGGCAACAAAGTGTTGGGAAGGGGAGGTTATGCCACCGTCTTTGAAGGAGTATGGGGAGTGAATCGTCGTCCAGTGGCCGTGAAAAGAGTTTTCCTACACGCAGAAGGAACTCGACAAGAAGAAGAGGCGTTAAGAAAACTTGACCATCCCAATGTCATCAAATTGTTTCACGCTGAAAGTGGCATCGTCCTCAGGTAAAGAAGATTTGACCTTGGTAATTTGAAAAATTCTTATTCAAGTTTACATTTAGATTTTTTGCTCTGGAACTGTGCCAAGCTTCGTTGGAAAGACTATTTTTGAAAGAAGGGGATCCTAGAAAATACTGCGGACCAATGCCTCCCCCGCTACAAGTTCTACACCAACTGGCCACGGGACTGGAATATATTCACAGAATGGAATTTATCCATCGTGACTTAAAACCCGAAAATGTTCTCATCTGGGTTGAGCCTAGAACTCAAAAAGTCTTGATGAAATGGTCGGGTTTTGGATTATGCGAACATGTTGATGCAACAGGAAGCTACGTCATCACTGAAATTAAAGGAACCCTCAATTACTTAGCACCTGAAATTTTAAAAATGAAAATGCTAAGAGACACTATGAAGAGAAATAATTTAGAACTGCAAAAGGGGACTCTCAAAAGCGACGTCTTTGGTGAAGGTCTCGTCTTTGGCTATTTCCTTTCAAATGGAAAACATCCTTACGGAGGTGATCACGCAGAAATTCAATCAAACATTATCGGCCAAAATCCCATCAATATGGAACGTAAGTTCTTTTTCTCCCTAAATTGATCACCCAAATTTATGTGTTTCTTTTCAAAATTAGAAATAGAAGCGCAATCTACACGAGAGCTACTTTTAAAGATGTTGACTGATGAACCAGAAATCAGACTGTCATCGTCGGATGTGGTTAAAGCCCTTGAACAAATGCAAAACTAAATACGATTTGGGTACGACGCGGATAAGAACAAATTAAATATGTGAATAAATTTAACGGAATGAGAGTGATTGCCATTGGTTTCTAATAAACAGCTTCTAGCGAACAATGAAGAGGCGGAAGACTTAATTCAAAAATAACTAACCTTTACGAATGCGCAAGTGAAGGATTCATGTCCTTATTTCTTCAGTATTTCGGCAACGTTTTGGATTCCTTCTGCGTAGACAACAGCACTGAACTGCACTGTACATCTATTTCACTTTCTTTGCGGTTGTTGCCAGTTCTGCCCTAAATAACGCAAAGATTAGGTCAAGTGCACATTTGCTCACGGACATTTTGAAGTGTATACCGTGCATCCAGCAGTCCATGAAGGTTTTCACGATCCATAGGAGGCGGTAGTTCTATTCATTAACAGAAAATTACGAACATTTCAGTTAGGAAAATCATATGCATTTTTACCTTTCCCCCGTAATCCCCTCCAACCTGGAAAACGCGACCCATGGCTATTAAAGTTCGTTCAAATGTTCAAGAAACTATTTGCAACGATTACTTTTAGTTCCTAAATTACTGAAATCCATAATTTCGGCTTAACCTTTAGAAGACGACAAAACACCTGTGCAACAAACAGTATGTCAGGTTTAATTTGGGGGATTATTGATGTCACAGCTTTTGCCAAAAAAGGAATGGAACATGCGGGGCTCGATTAACGCGAGCCTTAATCCCATGATTATGAAAAAAGATTTAGATAGAGTACATCATAGATCACGGCACATTTTGAATACGCCGATTACCTGTTCGTATTGGCTTGTCTGCGCTACTTTGCAAACATCATTTACAAAAAGCCACAATCTTCAACGCCATTCGTGCATGCTTCTCCAGCATAAGGAAGCCCAGCTTTTGCAACTGGATCAAGGATTCCCGAATCGAAGAACAAATATCATCATTCCATCGTAATTTTCAACATTTCGTCGAAAATGGACGTAAGGTATCCTATATTTGGAAACTAGTTGCACATTTAAATAAAAATAAGCACTATTATCCAGTAATAAACATAAAAAAAGATGAATTTGCCCATACCTAAGTTTCGAGTAGTTCAAGTTGTGTGACAGCTTGTCCACAATGTCCTTTGAGGATAAACCATGAAAATCATGTTTCACTAAAGGGGTAACTAAGCAAAAAATGATTATAAGATATAAAAGGATATTACATAACGTAAACCTGATGGAAGTTGAGTATTTCTGAAATATTTGTTGACACCATTTCTTCAGTTCCTGGAAATGTATATCCAGATAAAACCCCACAAGAGGTGAAAGCATCTTAATATCAATAAAAGGAATAAAATAATGAAAATCCAATAACCACATGTGCGTAGATACAGAATACCTACAACTTTAATTCCTTCTAATAGACTAAACTTAAGAACTCTAGCTAAAAAACATCAGCTCATGCTGCTCTACTAACAAAACACCAAGTACACTAGTGAAAGACAATAATAAAAGAACAAACAATTAGCTTACCAGTAAGATCCCGGAATTTCGGAAAAACCTACTCATTCGGCGACCATTTCACATTTGAATCTAATTAACCGCGGATAGCCGGATGTGTCTAAACATGTCTTTTTATATGGGGTTAGACGTTGCCTATTACTTCCTAAAATTCGATCATGAAAATTAAAAAAATGTTATTATTATTAGTAATTCAATGCATATACACTATTCTGTAGCTTTCAATAAAATTTAAAATTATTAATGGTCAATCAAATGTATTATACAATTGACAACTTAAAAGTTGAAACACACTTTATATAATGGCAACGCCACTAAATTAGATTAAATGGTATCCAGTCATTCAAATTTCTAATGGGAAACGAAAAATGGGCAAAACCTTTTTCGTTTTTAAAGTTTAAATACAGCGGAAAGCACTGAACCTATTCCAAAGTTCATAATTCATTTTTTATTTACTTTGCCTATGGCATTTATGGCACGTTATTTCTTGAAACTAAGAAATTTGAACCGCGAAAATGGGGAATGGATAAACCTACTTGAAGGGAAATCAGGGGTTTCTTATTTCATCCCCTTTATCCTTGATTTTCACTGTACATCATTATTTCCTTTGGTTACAGAGTCATTCGTTCACGCCTTTCCCTCAGTCTTAGATTGTTTGTCTCCTTCGTCAGTCGCATTTTTCGTGCTCGACAGTTTGGGCTTCACCACGTGGGGAAAAAATGGCTAGTAGCACATCGGTCAGCGATTTAGTGAAATTATTTGGCCCAAGGTCTCTTACATTTTCGCGTACTATTTTATCGTAAATTTATATTGTTTTTTTGTGGTTTCGTGGTATACAGAGCAAAAACCACTAGAAATTCTGCCCCACCTAACGACGAATCAAAAACTGAAGAATGGAAACTCCGATTCGAAAAAGAACGTGACAACGCTCTTCGTGCAGAAGCAGAACTCAATCAAAGAAGATCCTCCGGCAAATTTATCAATCAAGTCGAACAAGTAAGTGTAATCACGAAGGCTGTATGGGTACTATAATAGTGTGATTTGTTTACGCTTTGTTGATATGATAGGTCAACCAGCAAGATCCTATGGATGAATCGACCATCGACCTAAGTCTAACTGCTGTAGATACCCCGCTATCGCATCCTACTCCGTTTACCACTTCCCTTCCAGCTGATTGGGAGTCTGAACGGGAACGACTGTATCAACAACTGAGAAATAAGGTTTGCTTGGTTGTTTAAATATTTGTGTTTGAATAGATAAATTTTTACGAGGGAATTCCTAGGACGAAGAAATCAACGAACTACGCCAATTAGTGGAGAAACTCAAGAAGCAAACAACAGAACAAGAAAAAACTCTTGGTGCAGTTTGGGAGCTTGCTTTGAACCAATCCACCCCTTCCTAATAACTGTCAATCTTTCAAAATTTTAAAAATTCTATTCCCCAGTCATATTTTCGAAAATCGCAATAAATTTTCTCAATAGTGGTTACAACAATAATGCCAAAACTTACATTATTTCCATTCCCTGAGAAAGAGCTTCAGTCCCTGTTTATCAGTGCAGACGACTTTAGTCGTTGCTTTAGGCTATTCGGAGTGACACTGTTTTGCTTATGCCTTTGTCAACAAAAAGAGGTTTTTTTGTATTGATTTAGAAACAATGGGAAACTCAGGTCTAAAGCAGCATCTGGAAAATTCTAGTAAGACTGGCGTATTTCAACTTAAAGATGCCAACCTTTCAGAGGTAATTAAGCCATACTATATGTTTTTTACGTACGCAAATTTATGGTCTTTGATGCGCAGTTACCCCCGGAACTCCTTCAAATTGCTCAAACACTAAGAACTCTAGATCTGTCGGGAAACAAAATCGAACAATTATCTCCCAGGATAAGCTCATTCAACATGCTAAAACATCTGACCCTCAACAAAAATAGGCTCGGTATGATATCAGATGCTGGTGTTTTTGTTTAATGTATAATACTAACTTGATTTTTTTACAGGTTCCCTCCCACCTGAACTAGGCCAGCTCAGTAAAATTGAAACACTTATATTGAGTTCCAACAGACTAACCACCATTCCATCCACTTTGTCAAAATTAAGAAATTTGAAGCTAGTCAATCTGAGGCAATTATAAATGCAATATTACTTTGAAAATATTTAACATTAGCTTAAGGTACAAATTTGCAGTGACAATCGCCTGACAAACTTTCCTCTAGAATTCTGTGATATGAAACACTTGGACGTGCTTGACCTATCAATGAACAAAATGACGGAAGTTCCAGCAGGTGTGGGAAAATTGCAAGTGGTTGAACTAAACCTTAACCAGAACCAAGTAAAAAACAAAATGTTGTGTTTTTTTTAATGTCGCCATTACTGACAGATGCTTACCTGGTTTACGTAGATCCAGTCAATGTCTGATGAATTAGCCCAGTGTCCAAGACTAAAGACTTTACGCCTAGAAGAAAACTGCCTACCAATGATTTCTCCCACAATTCTTAAAGATTCATCAATTTCCCTGTTGGCTGTTGAGGGCAACTTATTTGAGAGTAAAGACTTTATGAAAGCAGACGGCTACACACAGTACATGGAGCGGTATACGGCAACAAAGAAAAAAATGTACTGAAATTGCATTTCCTACCGTAACGTTGAGTTTGGCGAATGTCCCATCCACCAAGAAATATTCTTTCACTTGCTTGTGTTTGATTTGATGTTAAATCTTGTCTGTTTATCCATTTTACACGTGATGAAATCGCACACTGTTCCAAACTATCGATTTTGCACACTGGTCGCACAAAATGTACAATTTGTCAACGTTTATTACAAAATCACGTGATGATGGCTTAGGAAAGGATGGGACGATGCTGCCGGACGGGGGAGATCTTCACCTGTAACATATCGGAATGGGAGAGAACGTGAGAAAAACTATGAGAACGACAAAAGACGAAAATAATTCAACTTCGATGTGCCATACATGACGGGAGACTCTTAAAAATTACCGCCAGCAAAACAAACCATTTAATCCCCATCACAACAACAAAGACAACGAAAAAAAAATGTCAACAACAGGGCAGGACAAAAGAACGATTCGCAAAAACTTTCACAACACCAAAACCTCCATCAGATCTTGCACACAAAAAAAATGGACGAACAAATTAATCGTTATTTTACATAATCAACAGAGCAGCCATGATTGTACAAAAGAGAGTATTCAATTTTTAGAGAAAAAATAAAATCAGATAAACACTCGCACGTCAGCGGCTCGTCCGGACCGGGATCGCCGCTGTGTCCGAGGAGAACCAGTACCAGAAGACGTTGCTGCAACAGCTCCTACTGCTCCATCTTCTATTGCTCTGTGTAAACTGGCAGACGGCCGTTCTGCCTGTTGTTCAGCCCACTCATCATCAGATCGAAAAGTGGACATTCTGATAGGATTGGAGGTTGAGGGAAGAGAATGATTGACCCCCGAACGGACAAAAGACCATTCCACACTGCTCAAACGGGATACGCTGGCCCCATCGCCTAAATCCAATTGAAGTTCCCTATAAAGTAAAGAATTAATAAGATGAGAATGGTCTTTGTATGTATCAAGCTTTGTGGAATGAAATGTAAAACCTGTAGGGCTCAATTGGTTGAAGAGAAGGGACGAATTGCGGTAGGGGATTGATGGACAATGCCGCGATATCGGGAATGAATTCCGACAACTGCGACTGATGGAGTGGATGATTGTCGTCGTCCATGGCCAAGTCCAAGGCCGGCTCAGACTTTTGAAACGCTTTGGGTCGCGAAGTCATCCGTTTGGGCGGGACCGGAACGCGGACAGCTATCGAACTGGATTTCCTCGGCTCCCAAATCAGGGCCGATGTCGCCTGAATTTGCTGTTGGATTTGATGTTGCTGAGATTCATCTGCTTCCTCGGCGAATTGATAAGCTGCTGATTCCAACTCTTCAGCGATCGAGTCAGGTAAATTAAATTCGCGTACGACTCGCAATCGGATTTGTCGATTAATGTCTCGACGTGAAGCCAATTGAAGTGAATACGCTCGCTGGGCCAAAGGTGATAACCGGAGTTTCCTCTCCCGACGGATCATGGCTTGAAGCGTTTCTGAATCTGGGACTATGGAGATTTCACAAAAACAATTGGTAACTAAAATTGACAAATCATTGATTAAAATTTCATACCTGGAACAGCTCCTGTAACAACATCCAAGTCATTGGTGGCATTAGATGAGGAAGTAGCCATTTTAGCAACAGCTTCCATTCCGGCCGGAGCGTCATCAATCATGTACAAAGTGTCGGGAATGTGAGAGGACATGCGGACCATCCTGTGCCGGACGAGTTCCATCTCCTGGACGAGCTGGTCGGCCAAGAGACTCTTGGTTTCTTCAAAGTAAGGCATAAAGAGGCGTGGCTTGACGTAGAGGCCCGTGTGGTGGTGGACAGTATGATGTTGGTGATGATGATGGCCACGGATCCAGGCAGACAGAGCTCCTCGACCAGGTCCACTCGCAGACAACTTGTGACTATTGTCACCACCAATCATGTGGCTAGGTGGCGTCGATACCAACCCTCGCCTAATGGCCTGAGCAAGACTTTCGTGGCTGGGCGGTAGAACGTGGTCCACTCGAACATGCGGCAGTAATTCAGAGAGAATGTCCCTGAGTTCCACGTCGTTCAGATCTCTTCTTCTAACACCTTTTCTCGCAACCGAGTGAGCAGTTTGGCTGACAATGTTGGGTTCACGATCTTCCATACGCCTGACCAGTTGATGTTCTCCCCATCGAAGAACAGCTTGCAATACTTCCAGCTCACTGGCCTGCAGAAAATCGCTTTGGAGAGCTTCGACCAAATGATTTTTGTCCAATTCCAGCAACACTGGTGCCTGAGCGATAGCACTAAATTCTTCACGGAGCAATTGCAACGCCTGTCTACGGACCCATGGAGAACCATGGGGCAATTCAGACCATCTAAGCACTTGAGGTAGGTTATCTAACGACAGATTGTCAACAATCACGTCTTCGCAACCTTGGGAAAGAATGTCCAACTCTAAAAAGCGGCCAATCTATTTAAAAAGAAATGATTTAATTAATTAAATAATTACATGATCATATATAATGACGTACCTGATACAGTTCGGTTGCTTCTTCGAAAAGAGTTGGAGGTATGGGACGAGAAACGGGCAATCCAGTCGCTGCTGCTGGAAGACCAGCAGCAGCTCCATTGGTCGAACATGGTGCTTCTTCTGTTGTGCTACTAGGTTCACTAGGTCCGTTTCGTATGATACAACTCATGTCAACCGTATCCAAGTATAGAGCTTGCATGAGCACCTGAGCGTAGCGTCGTGGTATAACCGATTCATCGAGAATGATCCTCGTTGGCGTTACGGCTAAAAATAAATATATGTTTTAGAAATTTGATAAACATTTTTAAAAGATAGAAATTACCATTTTCTGTTGTTCTGCAGCGACGCTGTATGAGACTCCGAAAGAAAGGCGAACGAGAACTGAGAATGGCACGATGGCATCGCATCTCCATTCGTGGATAAAATCCATAATCTGAAGACGATGAACCGATGTTACCTGTGCTGCTACTGAGCGACGAGTTGGAGCAATGAGGTTTCCCCGTGGCAAGGGCGAAATCTTGGCCAGAAGCGAATACTAGTACGGCATCGGCTAAATCACCCGTGTCCATGAGATAACGAAGGTCGTGCTCCAATTGGTTCGGAGTACCAAATTCCTGGCCCAAGCGGATGAGCACATCCATATCCGTTTGGGACGTTGAGTCACCACCGTCAAGTAAGCAGAAATCGCCCGTGTAGAGATAACGAAGCAACGCTGCAAACGTCGGGACGTCAATACCTCGAGATTGAAGCAACGAGTCGACATGAACTTGGGCACCGTGAACTGTTCGGGTGTTATTGCCACTTCCACCGCTGGCCAGCAGCTCGCGGAAGTAGGCACACCGGGAACTGAGGATGGCCCGGTGGACGGGGAAACAGGCGCCTTGGAAAATGAGCGTCACGTCGCTGGCGTACTTGTAGTCGAACAAGTCCGAAAGGTCCTGTTTGTGCGTTGAGGCCGGTGGACGGGCCAGATCGGCTTGGACCGACAGGTCCTTGAGCGCCGCCGTTGCTTCGTATTCTTCCACCAGGGTGTTGAGTTCCAGCGGACTCCAATCGGCCACAAATTCCCTTATCACTTTGCCGTGGTCGTACGATTTCGACGTCCGTCGTCGACGAATCAGTTTACGACGCAATGTGGCGAATCCCGTCATCTTTTTCTTCTTCTCCCTGCATTGAACGAGATATTGAAAAGTTATTAGTACGTAGTTAGATTTTGAAGCCAGACTCTTCAACCATGTAACATCAAAACAAATTGTTATCAATACTTGAACTGTTACTTGCTCAATAAAAAATACAGTGAAACAATGAAATAAATACACACCTGACAGATACTCCTACTAGCTGATCACCAGAGTGCATTGCAGAGAATGTTTTGGAAGAATCTGAATGTCTAGTAGAACGGTGGCAAGGTGTAGTGCTAGTGGAGGTAACACACTTTCCTTCGTGAAAGCCTGATGCACTGGCTCCCATTTTTGATAAATAATCAGATCTCTTTTACCCACCTGGAATCCAACTGCTTCAATAATTTTCGATTCTTCTCTTGTTATAAATAAACGGTCAGGTGTATAGTTTGTACAGTGGATGAAGACCACATTGGTCGATTAACGTACACAAACAAAAGAATAAGACAAATGGTTTTTGTCTTCAACGACCAACTCAGTGAGAGTTTTGATCCTCCGACATTCTCACTTGTTGTAATTCAATTTGACTCTGTGACAACTCGGAAGCAACATCACCACCATCTTGTTTTACCACTAAACAGGCTCGCTGGCCATCTCGGCTGAAGGTAAAGTCAATTCTACACAGCCCAGTACGCAATCCTTTAAGATGGGAAATGGAATGCGGAAATCAAAGCCAATTCATCAGAAAATTGAAAAGATGAAAAATGTTTTGACGCAGCACGGCATAAACACTGTTATACTGTCAGAAGTGTTTTTAGTTGTGGAATAATGGTAGATTTCAAAAAGTAACAAAACAAAATACATTTGCTTAATAATCAATTTTTAACAATTCCCGCGAATTACTTTTCCTGCTTTTCTTTCCCTCGTATTAGACCCTGTCGCGATGACCCGAGCCCAAGTGCCAAGTCCAGACGGCGCCTCCGTTAATGACAGGAGAGCAGACGCCTTCCCCTTCTTATTCTCTTCCTCCCATAAGGCAACCAATTCCTCTCAATTATATGGTTTACGACCTCTAGGGCGAATTCTCCTTCTGGCGAAACAAGTGAAAAAACCAACAAATAATTGTTCTTTTGATTTCCCTAAAAGAGATTAGAAACCTTCGTTTAACAATGACGACGTTAAGGCCATTCACCTGTGATGATATGTTTCGATTTAATTTTGTGTAAGTCTTTGATGTACTAAATTTTTAAATCTCACTTTGACGTATTCCACTTTCGTTTTTGCGGTATTGAAACAGAAATCTTGATCCGCTCACCGAGACGGTAATACTTTAAATCTCAAAACATAAATAAATGTGTTTAAAATCATTTGGTATGTAGTATGGGCTCACCTTCTACCTCCAATACATGGCTCATTGGCCAGAATACTTTCAGCTGACTGAAGCCCCTGGTGGTGAAATCATGGGATACAGTAAGTTGATAACTGCAAACATAAACATTTCCCGTACTACATTTTACATAGCTTCACTACCCAGTTATGGGTAAAGCAGAAGGGCATGGCACCAACTGGCATGGCCATGTCACTGCTCTGAGTGTAGCACCAGACTACAGAAGGCTGGGACTAGCAGCAAAGTTAATGTCTGGACTGGAAGAAATTTCTGAAAAGTACATAACTTTATACAATTGTTTTGATTAACAGCAAAAGTTGCAACTGATTCTTTTCCTCTTTTCAGGAAACAAGCGTATTTTGTCGACTTGTTTGTCAGAGTTTCCAACACAGTGGCAATTAACATGTACAAAAACCTAGGTTATATTATTTACAGAACAGTACTGGAATATTATTCAGGTTCACCTGATGAAGACGCTTATGGTATGTTGCAAGTTCTACACAAATCAAAAAACACTAAATGACACGTTTTTCTGTTACAGACATGCGGAAATCATTATCGAGAGACGTGGATAAGTTATCGGTAGTGCCTCTCACCCATCCAGTCAGACCAGAAGATATTGAATAAACCTCATTTCTAAAAACTGCCTGTAAACTGTGTTTTATTTGAGTGAAAAAAGAGAATACGATTTTTTAATGAGGAAAAAGAAATAAACAAGTGAAATATTCAGAACGTTCTTACAAAATAAACGTAGGGACATTAAAAAATTAACTCGATAAATTAAACTTCTCGATATCTTCAAAATGAGAATTCATCACCTTACACCATTGTTCCTCTTCTTCATCACGTTTGTTCTTCTTATGGATGGTCTTGCCGCCGCCTCGCTTTTTCGCCTTCTTAGAAGAAACTTCTTCGTCACTAGGCTCAAAATCGTCGTCATCGTCCACTGTTAGTATTGTTCGTTTGACTCTTCGCAATTCACGCCTCGAGTATGATCGCCGAGGAGGCTAAGAAATTTTAAAAAATAATATTAGATATGTCTAAAACATAGCTTTTTCTAATGTAAGAATCTTACTTGTGAGAAAACAGTTGGTGGAGTAGGAGGGACTTCACTGTTTCGGACATTAGTCTCCTCATCATCATCGATTTCCGCAACATCTTTTATGTACTGTTTCAAAGAAGGGTGCTTTTGTTTATCCATAGCCGGTTGAAGAGGTCTAATACCCCGTATTAAATCACGTGCTACATCCTCATCGAGTCTGGCTGGCCGATTGGCTGATTTTCTAGTTGCTTTTGTAACTTTACGGACTGGCGACACAGACGCAAAGCATTCTGCGATCGTTTGTTGCTTGATCGGCGTTGACTTGACGAGCTGCTTTTCAACCACTTTATCCACAGTAGAAACCGGAGGATAAGTTTCTGGATCTTCAAATCCAAAAAGGTTTTCCATTGCGGCTTCCACTTGGTCAGGATGGGATTGTATGACCTGTTGACTTTCTTCGAAATCTCCGGCTAGAATACCGGATTCGGTAGTCTTGTCCCTTTCCTCTGAATGATCGGCATCCGCATTTTCTGTTAACGTGACATCATCAATAATAGTTGATTGATTGACAATGGGATAAATATAACTAATATCATCAAGACGCTCTTCTTTTTCCGGTTCGTCAACAACCATTTGCTCAGTCATTTTGCTAAGTTTTTCGGCAACCGCTTTGAGCAGTGGTGTCGTACTTTTTGCAGCGGTTTTATCGGTGCTCGGTGGCTTTATCCCTTTTGTTGATGTAACGACGGGTTTCTGTACATCTTCCGTTTTAGCAGCAGCAGTTCTTAACGGCCGTTTAGTTTGTTTAGGAGCCACAATGCCTTTGCTGGGTTTGAAAACATCGTTTTCCTTTTTTGGCTTCCTCGTTCTTTTTTTCTTTGCTGGTTTACATTCGCTTGAATCATATTCAACTCCATAAATATCATCGACGGCCGAGTGTAGGAGTTCTGGTTTTGGCTCAGTCCTCCAAACGGGAACTTTCTTTGCCTTCGAAGTCCGCTTCGTTGCAGGTGAGGGTGAGCTTACTTTCGACTCGTTCTTCGTAGATGTCAGTTTCCCAGGCGAAAGTTTTGAAACGGATAAGCGGGCAGACTTTCGACAGGGTCCGGATAACGAAGATGAACCATTAAGTACTGATACCTCACCAGCCTGTTCAATCCATTTTTCTAATGCGGTTTTCCTTTTCTGCTTGGAGGCCGTGGATATCCCTTTCTTTTTTAACTGAGGACTTTTCCCATTCTTCAAAATAGAGGACTGTAGAGCTTGAGATCTTGTTTGACAGGGTAGTGTTTCTTCAGTATCAGATTTTGTACACTTTGTAGATGCTTTAGGTGAGACTTCTTTTGGGTTGTTAGACTTGTTAGAAGTTGGTGTGTTGTGTGATTTCGTCATATTTCGTGTCATTCTGAAGCTGGGTACTGTATTTACCAGATCAGAATTAGAGTGTAAACCTATCAATTTGTAAAAATAAAATTTTATTTGTATCTGCTCACATGAAAAAAATAGTACTCACCTGAAACATCTGTTGGAGGTAGCCCATTTTTGGAGGGATTCTCAGTTTTATCCATGTCATCTGTTTCTGATACATTAGGTGAGCTAATGGGAATCTGTCGAATGGACGTTTGAGCAGGGCTCCCACTTGTTTGACTGACATCTCCTGCTGTTGCAGTGTTCTGATTCTCAGGTAAACTTGTAGGTTTTTTTACCGTTCGTCGAGTTGCCCTCAGACATTTCACACCATTGCTCCAATCTGTTCCCACATTTACTGTTTCTTCATTATGTTTGCTGTCAACAGAATGTTCTGTCTTTGTCACAGAATCCAATAAGCTTTTATTCTTTGAATTTGTTTGTTTTTTGTGGTTATCAATGGGACTTGATGAAACAAAGGTTTTCACTTTACTTCTGGTTTGTCGACCAAATGGTTGGTTAATTGATTGCCTTTGATCAGAATCATCTTCTTTATCTGTAGTATTGCCCATGTTTTTCAATGGTGTAATTACTGACTTGTTGGTCAAATCCTTTAGTGCTATTTTGTTTTTCTGGAAACGAATTTTATTCGCCTTTGCTTCACGAGGTTCAGAAGTTTGTATCTGATTCTCGGAGTTTTCTATTCGTTTCCGAGTTTTTCCATTTTTCTGTCGTTGTGACCCCATCCTTCTTTTGCTAATTTGAATAATTTGCTAACCAACACCAAACACTTTTTTCCACTCGTTTCACAATAATGGCGCGCAACGGTTGTTGAAGATCGTCTGGTGGCAGTTTCGTGAAACAAAGGAAATACATTTTTTATTTTTAAATCTTTGTCGATTGTTGCAAACAAAAAATTAAAATTTCAAAGAATTTAATTATTAATAATTTTTTATAGAAGTAAATGCAAATTGAATCGCTAAATAGGCAACAGATTTTATTTTGAAAATTAATTATGTGGAGAATAAGCTGGCAACGTTGAAAATTGCTTAAAGTTTGAAAAATTTTTAATTTCCAATTGCTTATGGCGCCTATTTTTTGTTGGAAATAGATTATCATTTATTTTTAACGAGCATGAACTCTTCCAAAGATATTTCGGCTCAGATATTGAAGTGTGTTGAAGAGGCTACACAGGAAATCTTAAATTGTCATGGAGTCACGGGAGGGGATAATGCAATGTCGAGCACAACTGAACTCTTTCTAAAAGTAAAAAAGTCTGTAACTTTCTCTTTATCACAATCTGCCATAATGATTTTGTATTTAAATAGCTATTTCCTACAAATTTGGCATTAGCCATAAATAGTGTTTATTTTAAAGAAGATGACAACACATGTAGCACAGAAATGGATCAAACTAAAGGTACTGAAAAATTAAAACAAAACAATTATTTCTGTGTTACACTCCGCATAGAATTTAACAACAGAAATTATATGTTATAGAGGCAATGGAACATGAAAAAACTGTAATGGAAATAATTGGCAAGAGAAGGCAAGGGACAACAGCGTGTCGAGATGTACTAGAGAAAACTTTGGCCATTGAGCAAAAAAGAATGGTATCCCTAATTTATGTTTCAAAGTTCTTTGTTTGGATAATTAAAAGAACAAACATATATTTACCAGATGGCTCTAGAGGTGGCTTCAGGAGTTGTTAATGTGCAGAAGTATGAGATGCAGTCGGTGCCATACAAGAAAGAAGAACTAAAAATTGGGGCTAAGAAAACTTTGGAAAATCTAAAAAGCGCTGCGAAGCAAGCTGTTGATTTGAACTGTCGGGCTGAAGAACTCACTGAAGCAGCAATAATGTTAAGAGAAGCTGACACAACTGACTTTGAATCAATTAACTCATTTTAAAAGTATGTATGTAACATAATATCTTGAATAAATTTCTGTTTATACGAATTTCCCTAGAACAGAGATATTAGGTATTTATCAAATTCAACTGCCATGCGAAAGTAATCATTTTCGAATATTACGATTGTATTTGATGGGTTAATCTTGCATGGATCAGGTACTATCAGAAATAGTTGAAAGTTTTATGAAAAGTAAAAATCAGCCTCAGCTTGACGGCGGTTAACGAGTCCTTGAGAAACTTGCCCGTTTACATAGACCCATCGCATGAATTCATCACGGATGGTTGGATCATCGGGCCAAACACGCACTTTGGCAAGCAGAGTTGAGCTGGAGAAAGCACCGACACCAACGTTATAGGTGAACGAAACTAGGGCATCAAACTGTTGCTGTCTTAGAACGACGCCGTTGCCAACTAGACGATCTACCTCTGGTGCGAACTTCATTCAAAAAATAATAACTTATTATTAAAATGGTTTTTCTTAACACTATTTAGAAGACAGTTGTTGAACAGAAAAGTAACTCACCGATTGATCGACCCAGTATTCGAAAAGGTCATCAGCACCTGCTTGAGTGATGGTGTCGCCTTGTCGAACGGGACTGCCATCTTGATAGCGAGTGTTACCGTAACCAATGGTCCAGACACCTCCAATATCCCTGCAAATTATTAGGAATTTATTTAAAACAAAGGTTTAAAATTATGCAAACAAAATCCTACTGGTAAGCCACTAGACTCAGGCCTTCAAAACCCTTGATCAGGTCGTAACCAGCTTGTGAGACTGTCCTTGCAGCCAGAGAGGGGGCAACCAAGGCCGCAAATACGACCATGCAACACACGGTAATTTTCATTTTGATCTAATAATTAGTTTAAGTAAGTTAAGGATATGAATATAAAAAGAGGAGAGAGGGATTACCTTTCCGTTTGGTTTCGAAACGATCTGCTACTCGCTGGTGATGCCCCAAGCATTTTATATACCTCGTTAAAGTTTAGTAATCTTGAACTGCTTAACTCTCTTCACTGATGACACGTGAGCCAGATTACTCTCTTATTCTAGGTCTACAATTTTAGGTCCCGAAGTAGATGATGAAATTGAAGGCTGCGTACAAACTTTTATCTGTGGTGAATAAACAATAAACAAGAGATTATAATACTATTGACATGTTTACAAAAATAAATTTATGGTACAACATACCTATTGAATATAATCTCATCATTAAGAAGATTGTTCTGTTGGGCTGCCCGCAAAGACTGCACGTGCAATTTAGGCAAACCCAGACATTTGATGGAATAATCTTTGGCCAACATGTTTGTATTTTTCTTTTGCATCTTTCGATGAACAAATGCTGAACACAAGCAGTTATATTTTTATTTTTTTTTTATTTTTTGGGTTTTTGTACTGTCAAGCCGTTTGTGGTGACCAAATTGAGGAGCAAACTCATGATAAAAAAAAAAGATAACAAAGATCCCAAACAAACAAAGTCGTGCGTGATGACGTCAATCCCAAATTTTTGATGCCCGTAGAAATGGAACAACAAAAAGCGACTCCGGCACGAAGAGTATAACCAATTCCACTAAACAAAGTGAAAATGCCTATACTTCAAGAAAATATGCGCATCCTTCAATACCCACCAAAAAAAAATTGACCAACAATTAGGGAAAAAAGATGTCAAAATTTGTTACCATCCAAGTGAACGGAGATTATGAAACTGCGCCCAAGAATTCTGTTTTTTTCTTTTTGGGTTTTTCATTTTAAAAAAAAAGAAACGGAAAAAAGAGGAAGCGCACAACAACTTGGCGGAATTGCAAACGGTAACAAGGGAGAAAAAACTCGCGATATTTTGGTCATCAACAACGAGAAAAAGGGATGTTTGAATGGCAGGGGGTTATAGAGAAAAAGTGAATATAACTGAAAAAAAAATGCATTTGAAATAACCACCGGGTTTGGTTTGGTACTGTGTTTTTGTTTTCCATCTCCAAAATAAGGTATTTTCGTGTTTGTTTTTTAAGTATGTATAGAATATAAATCTGTTGGTAAACAGATCCTATGTACGGATGTGTGACGCCATAAAAAAAAGGGACCGGTATTGGAGATTTAAGAGGCTTTCAGGTGGTTAGTACGTCAAATCCAACGATAACTTTGCTAGGAGAACTACGAATAAGACTGGTATAATCAGGACTTGCGGTTTTGTCGTCCTTGGCGATACTGTTGTCGGTTTCGATTGCAGAATTATTATTAGATGAAGAAAACACACTGTCAGATGGAGGGACGTCTGCTATTTCACTGCTTTCTGTTGACACTTCTTCAACCCGTGGCACGACAGCTACTGGGGTAACCGTGAAACGTGAACGAGGAGATGGTAAAGGGGAATTATTCGGCTCCACTCGAGTAACCTGCAATAAAACCGACGTTAATTTCCCAATTGGTAAATATTAAAAAAAAGGGTTATACCTTGAATCTCCCGCTAGGAGAAGGCAGTGGACTGGGTGACGGACTGGGCGAGGGACTGGGCAGAGGACTGCGTAGTTTACGAGGAACACGTGGCTGTTGATCGTCTTCGTTATTTAATGGGAGGAGCAAGAGCTTTTCGCTCGGAGGGACAAGACACGTGAGCGATATCTTGCGTGAGGCCACATCATCTGCCATTTCCACCTCATCTGCATTATTAGTGGATTGTTTGTTGAGATCGCTGGGCAGGCTGGACAGGGTGTCGCCGTCGTTTGCTTCCGTATCATGAACAGTGCAGAGGGCAGCGATCTCCTCACTAAGTCGTCGATATTCGGCAGTGTTATGTTCCAATTGTTGCTGATCAGGTGATGAGGTAGAAGAATTCACATTTTCTTGGTTGTCTGGGTCTAAATCGACTTGGGTGATGGTTGGACAGTGTTTAAGAGCAGCAGCAAGCGCCATCAATCCTGCTAGTCCAATGCTGTTTTTACGTAAATCAATTCGCTTCAATTGCGTTCCAGTAGCCAATGTTTCTGATAGGGAAATGATGGCCGGACAAGTCAATCCATTTTCCTGAAGTCCTAGTAGCAATAGCGAACGATTACGTTCAAGTCCAGATGGAATTAGATTAATAACTCCATCATCCCCCAGCTTGTTATGGCCGAGATTTAGCGTTTGTAGTGTCTGGTTAGTCGCCTGTACAAAATATTAAACATTAGTTTTGATCTTAAAAACAAACAAAATTATTTAAATACCAAGACTTTGACTAAAGCTGGCGAAGACTCTTGAGTGATGCCGTTGTTCCAGACGACAAGCGAGATCAGTCCAACATTGTCTAGTAGTGCGTCGCATATGTAACCCATTCCTTTATCTAAAATTTCGTTGTTCCTATTTAAACGAACAATATTCTTGTGTATCTCTTATCTGCTTAATTTTGTTTTTAAAACTTACCTCAAGTCTATGTGCTGGAGTGACGAATTTCCAGTCAGAAGAATACCCAGCTGTAAGGCGTCGAAAGGCGTTAATTTGTTTTCGGCCAAGTGCAGCTCGCGCAAATTGCGGTTCATTTTCAACGAACTTGCTGTTGGTCGTCAAATCCAAAAATCAGGGAATAAGAATTTTTCTTAGAAAAACATTAACGATTTCCTTCAAGTATAGAAATACCGATAATGGCCAACGATCTGCCGGTGAGACTACAATCGTTCAAGTACAGGACCCTCAGGCGAGAGTTGGATCGCAGAGCTCTGGCCAATAAAGTTGAGCTGTGTTCCGATAATCCTACTTGAGCTGCGTCCAGCCATTCTAAACACTCGGTCTGTGCATCAAAAATATTCGTGAACATGGACCAAGAGAATGGGTGAATATAACAAAAAGCTCACCCTTTTGATCATGCGACAGCACGCTTGCCATCCCCTGCTGGTCATACTTTTGTTGGACGCGATGCTTACGTGCGTGGCAGCTTCGTAAAATTCGATCATGTCGAACAACGCGATTAGCCCCTAGTAATGAAAAACAGACATTAATATTGGAAACATAGTTTGCTTAACTATTACTTACATCATCACTTGAGTGGGCATCTCCTATATCTAAAAGTTTCAGAGGTACGTTTTTTAAGACATCTTCTAGTGATTCACAGTCATGGGAGTTTAAGTTGCGGCCTCTTAGCGTTAAGCTGGCTGAACGTGGACGACTCAAATCTAGTGTCTTCAAAAAAAAAAAAAAGGTTTACATACAGTAATGAGCAAAAGAAATTTCTGCTATTACCTTTAACTGTTCAATAATGTGCTCAACAGGTTCTGCCTCATTTTTCTTACATGACGATGTGTATGCAGCAACAATGTTGATATCGGTCTCATTTTCAGTTGCAATACACTCTACAAAAGAAGAAATAAAATAATAGCATAAAGCAAAAGTAAACATTCAATTTATTGTGCTACAGCACTACCTGGAACGTCAGGAACTGTGGGCTCTAGGTTTTGCACCAACATGGTTTCGTCCGAGGGAAAGGAAACCCTCTTCTCCAGCATCCTCCTCTTCTGCTTTATACCATCGTAATGCTGCTGCTCAGTTGTTTCTTGCAGATTGTCAGACAGGTTGAGATCAGGTACATTATTCCCTGTTTGACATACACCTGCAAACCTCAACCTGCTACTCCATTCTTCGGCTTCTTCAGACATGTTGCAGTGGGCAGCGAGAATCATGACCCACACCTGTCAATACAATAACCACACATTCAGATTATCTGTGTTAAAGAAACGTGCTTGCCGTCATCCCACAAGACAGCATTGTTAAATAATAATAACAAGATCTTACGTGCGGCAACTATATAAGATTTCCATTCAACAAAACTGAATGTGTGGATTTCCTCTTTGCCAATCAACAGCTTGCTGAAATATTATATGGGAGAGCTCCGTGACGGAAACACAACATTGGGAGAATAGACACAGTGACCACGAGAATGAGCGAAAGGGAGAGAGCGTTGTTTTTTTTGTTGTTGTATGGCGTGATAAGTCTCGGCAGTAACAACGCAACAACCAATCAGCTGCGAGAGTAACGAAACAACTGACGAGCGGTTCTGTTACCGTGCTGTTACGTAGTCTGCACACATACAGGCAGACCTTCGGTCGTCCGGTCGGTCTGTCAGCAGGCCATGAAAAATTACTCCAAAAAAAAAGAAAAAAAGAACCAACTTTCATTCCTCACGTTGGGTGGGGAAACGTTGCAATTTTTTTTATTTAAAGAATTGACAGAGCCTGCTGCTGACATGAGTTCAGTGTACTCGGGGAATATCGATGCAAAAAAAAATAATGATCGAGGAAAAAAGGGGGACACGCGTGAAAGGTGCTTTTTGAAATGACCGTGGGACAAATTGGAAGGCTGTACTACCGTTACCGTATTCCCCTTTGTAACGGGCTGTGAAATTTTTATGCTGGTATCTTTAGAAATCCCAAGTTCTGAGCAGACTGGCTGGCGCGCCTTGTACTTTCTCATCCCAAGTTCTTGGTAACGTGTAATTAAATAAACGGGGATAAAACACCCTTTCGGCTACTTTATCTCTTTTGTGCATAATAAAGTAATCAATGCTATTTGCAGTCTGTCTGGGTCACGGTACTTTCAATGATACACAAAAATTTGAGTGAGAGGCAAATACAAGTCATCAAGTTAACGTCATTCGTTTAGAAAAGAAAACACGAATAGCAATTTTATTGACATTAAAAACAAGTTTGAGTGTTGTTTGATTACAAATTCCGCACGTCGCCTGTGTATTCGCATATATCGTCGTAATCTAACTGGAAAACTTCGTCGCGATCCGGCAGTATCTGGACAGTAGCCGTGTATCGCTCTTTGTCCCTCTCAATCACTTCGCAGACCTTTTCATCAAATAGTTAGCAATCTTTTCACATACTAATATTTTCATCACATAGTACCTGTCCTTTCCGTTTGCCCTTGACAACCATCACGTAGGCAGGATCACTGCGTGGTATAACGGTCTCTAACTTTGAAATCGAAATATTTTCTAAAAGTCGACCACTTTCTGTTTTGCAAATACAATGATTCTTCGAAACCACGTCCACGACCACCATCTAGATAAAGGAAATGATAAACAAGGTATTTTCTATGTGTCCCATTCTTTATGGAGATTTATGGACATGGTTAATACTTTCTGTTTGTAGAATTGGCCGTCCTTGAAACCTGAATCGACGCAACGCACTCGCAAGAGTGGGTGAAGCCAAGGCTCTTTTCTCGTCCGAACTTTTCGAGGGCTTCTTTGAGCGTGAATCTTTCTTGTCATCTCGAATTTCTCGTCTCTCTCGACTGCTGCTTCGGCGGCGACTCCCTGAAAAGTTAAATGAAACAGGATAAGCTTAAATTACGTGTACCATCCACTTTCAATGGGCTTCGTCCACGTTAAAATTAACACATCATTATCACTGCTTTTCTTTCATAACTTTTCGTTAACATTTGATCAGTTATTCTTTAAAAATGAAAATATATAAGTGAAATTTCCACAGATTTACACGCCTTAAGAAATAGGAGCGCGTGACGTCAATAGCAGTGATTAATGACTAACGCTAGCGCGACCTTCGATAGGAGGAGTTTAGGCAATCAATTTCAGCTGTAACATGGAAAACATTATAACTACCGTGGCTAGGACTCCGACTATGTTTCCGCTTCTTTCTGCTGTCACGATCTCTTTTTTCTTTCTCGTTTCGTTCCTTTTCTTGTTTAGTCTTATACTCGTCGTATTTTTCCTTGTCTAAAAGAAATGATGAATTGCATTGATGATTTTAAAGCGCTAGAAAATTCTATCTAAATTTCTATTTACAAAAATCCATTTTATGAATACTCGAAACTTACTCAGCACTCTGGCAGAATCTCGGTATTCTTTCACGGTCACTGGCTTGAGAAAGAGCTCGCTTATTTCAACTTCGTTGCTTCCCACAGCCATCCGAACGAGGGCGCGACCAGTATTGGCATCCATGCTGAGAACCTAATCACATAAATGTATTTTAATAACGACAAACTTGCAATCCTCAGTAATAGACGCATACCTGTCCATATAAGCCTTGGTGTTTCCCACTAAGTAATTGCACATTAGCACCTACAATCACTTTGAGCTCCTCTTCACCATCTTTTGGTTTTGTTAAGGCTTTAGCTGCATTCTCCAGGACAGTCCGGTCTGCACCCAGTCCCAAACCTTTTGGACGAAGTTTTACCTCCATGGGAGCAGCCACTCTACAGTAATTGAACACAAATTTTAAAATATGATGGAATAATACCCAATGTGTATATAGTTGATACCCTTTTCTTGACAAGCCAATACCCTCTGAAGCTTTCCAACCCATTCCTCTCAACATAGCCATTCCATATGCTTCTACTGGGATGGCTTCATAATCGTCTAGCGTAGACTAATAAAATTCTTTTGTTATGATAATTTAATACATACAAAGCTATGAACAAAGTATAGGTGGTACCTGGTCAGCACGAAGGGTAACATCAACTTTTTCATCTGTTTCGAATCCAGATGGAACACGATTTTGCATGAATAGTGGAATATCGATGTTGGAGGGTACCCCATTGCCTCTATTCTCCCAACCATCAACAGCTTTCAGTGTCTCTTGAAGAATTTCATTTTCTGCCTGCTTGTCAAGTTCAGAAGGTTCTGAATTTTCTGCTTTTCCATCGTTAGCTGTGCCAGGAATTCTCCACCTATTCTTCGATATAAGTGGGATCACCAATTCCTTTTTTTTGGGTTTTTTTACAGATCTAAACAATCAATATATAAATAAGTGATGCTATCATATCTTTATTGGCGCGAAAAATTAATTTACCCATTGATTTTATTGTGTTCAACCGTTTTAATAAAATCAGTCTCTTCACGGATTTCTTGCGTGGAATCCAGCAGTTTTGACTGAGTAAGTTTCACGTTTTCATGTTTCCGTTTGGAACTAAAACCAAACGATACGCCAGGCTTGCTTTCCGACATGCTGATAAACGAAAATATACGTACACGAAAGGATTTCGCTTTTTCTCAGTTAGATGTCTTTGTCAAAAACACGAAAATAAGGCACGCAAGCAGACGAAAATGCAATAAATAAAAAATCTGACAACTGCCATTCAGTCGGCACTGCTGCCGTATCACCTCAAAGCCAAAATTCAACAAAAATTTTGTAATTAAAATGTTAACTTGGTTAAAGATTTAAAAAAAAAAGAAAAGATTTTCACAGAAATGAGCTAAATAATGATAGCAATAGAGTGAGCCACTTATAACATACATCAACTTGACAATTGCATTTACTTCTTTCTGACATTTCATCTTTGTGTCTTTTGAAGATTCTAATGCTCACGGACTGCATCGTAATAACCTATTTACGAAGTAAATGGTATGGAGTTATGCTGTAACTGATTTCAAACGACATGACTTACACACCCGCAATCCAGCATGCTAGACATAAGGTCACGAAACCGTCGGAACAGGGTGCCAGCCAATGCCACTACTAGTAATGATTCGAACCATGTGACGCAATATTATTCTTCAAGGTTGTAAACGAAAATGGATGAGTTATCCGTCCGCAACGTGGTAAGGCTCGTCTCGAAAACACCAATCAGACTGTTTACTCTAATCTCGACGAGACTCGCTAGATGTCTGACGGAAATAGAGCAGACGAAGTTATACTTGGAAAACAAAACTAGCCCGACGATTTGTTTGCGCGGACAACAACGTAGTACAATAATAGTAGTTTAAGGTTTGATTAAGTATTGGTTCCTCTATTATACTTTTGGCACAGTGACGTGACATTCGACCTCAATAATGCAATTAAGCTGAACTGTGTTGCAGAATACCTTTATGGTTGTGTCACCCATTGTTTTGTCTTTTGTTACAACAAGGGTTACGTTCCATTGTTTGGTAACTGTTACGTAACATCTTGAAAATTCGTTATATTCAAAATAACAGTTTTGTAATCAATATCTTATTGCGTTTCACGGCCTTCGATGTAGACGCCAAATTATATAAAAGGACGGCCTTCCGAGGTTGTTGTAGTAGTAGTGAAATTCCCAGTAGAGAAGCGTCTACAAGTCCGTACAATTGTAATTCGTAATTACGTCTTTCCTTTAGTTCTACGAAATTTTACCTGAAAAACGAATCTCTTTTTCTTAATTACGTCTCAAAGTTTGAAAAGCATTGACGAGGTCAGAAAGTAAATGGGAAATCGTTTCCCTTTGTATTTACATTTCCGAGTCCCCGAAGAACAGGTAAAAGAAAAAGGGCGTCTTTCGTTTTCACCCGTATCCCCCTAACTTAAAAGGGTCGTTGACTTAAAGAAGGGTGGCAATTTCCCTACGAACTAACGGTAGGAAGAGGTCTTTTGCGGTCAAGGTCAAGGAAGCGCAACATCGCCAAACCGCGAGCAGCGTTGTATTCGAACGAACTGGTCGAATTTGATCGTCAGTGCATTTTGAACAATGGTGCGACTCGTCCATTTTTTCTTGTTCATCTCTTCCACCACCTTTGCACTCACCCAAGTAATACCCCTGCCACCGCCATGTCCAAGGTAACGTCATTTTGACTTTGAAACAAATTTCAAAAGTGCTCATTGTATCTACTCTATCGACAGCCCCATTTACTGTCATGGCCCACTGTTACACGAGGTTCAGATGGCTAAAATATATCGCGATTCGAAAACCTTCGTAGACAAGAAATTACGTTTCGACCCTGACCTAGTTGCTGCCAACTTTTCTCAACTGATGGATCTCACGCATAATAAACCTTCCCAAAATGATCTCATCATCTTCATTAGCCAACACTTTGAAAGTGAAGGATCTGAATTTCAGCCGTGGGATCCGTCAGATTGGCTCGACGATCCGTCCTTTCTCAAAAAAATTAGCAATCAACAATTGAGAAACTGGGGGAAAGAACTGCACGGAGCCTGGAAATTTCTCGGTCGTCAAATCAAAGGTATGCAGAAAATTCTGCTTTTCATTACGTTCAAGAAATCTAAAAACCCCGATTTTTAGATGACGTTCGAGACCACCCTGAATTGTACTCTATGATTTACGTACCGAATCCCTTCATCATTCCTGGAGGAAGATTTCGAGAAATCTATTACTGGGATTCTTACTGGATCGTTCAAGGGCTTCTTCTCTCGCAAATGAACCACACGGTATCGTAAAAACTTTGTCTTCGTAATGTTTGTAGAGAAAATACTCACAATCTTGTTTCCTGTTTGTCTGGTAGGTGAGGGGCATGTTGGACAATTTCCTGCAGATGGTGGATGTTTACGGTTTAGTTCCCAACGGCGGTCGTATCTACTATCAGCAAAGGTCACAGCCTCCCATGTTAATCCCTATGGTCGATCGTTATATCAACGCCACTGGCGATGTGGACTTCCTTAATGGCCGACTGCATCTCCTGGAAAAAGAGTTTCAATTCTGGTTAACAAATCGGTCAGTCTCTGTCAAGGGACACATTTTGGCGCGTTTTAATTCCGAAACAGATGGCCCGCGACCGGAATCCTACATGTAAGTTCCTTGTCCTATTTGATTTATCTGATTAGGTTTTTTTAAAAGAAATTTTCTTTTTCAATCTAGGGAGGACTTTCATTCATCTGCCCATATGAGCGAAAGTGATCGACAAGAATTTTACATAAATATGAAATCTGGCGCCGAATCCGGTTGGGATTTCAGTTCCAGGTGGTTCATAGCGGAGGGAGGTCACAATGAAGGAAATCTAAGTCACATTAGTACCAGAGACATCATACCAGTCGATCTGAATGCGTTCGTTTGTATGAACGCTCGAATACTCTCTGAAATGTTCCGAAAAGTTGGCGACGAGGAGAAAGCACGACTCTATCACGACAAGTACATTGAATGGAAAACAGCCATTCAACAGGTACGAAAATAACTGGGAAAAAACTTGGAAATTGACTCGTTAATCCTAATTTGGTTGTCTGTTGTACAGGTGTTGTGGAATGAAGAGCAAGGGATATGGCTAGACTATGACATTAGTAACAATGTGCAGCGTTCTTACTTTTATGCGTCCAACATCGCTCCATTGTGGGCTGGTTGCTGGGATCCTACACCCACTGCTATCGATGCCGTTGTACACAAAGTTATCGATTACCTGGAAAAGAGTCAGTCCACGAAGTAAATTAAATTTTAAATTTAATTATTTGTTTTACGTATTTACATGACTATACTTATCTAGATTTGCTGGTGGAATTCCAACTTCAATGCTCCACACTGGACAACAGTGAGTTTTCATATTTTATTAATTTCCTAAGTTATCGTACAAATAATAAAGTGATTTCCTTACTTTTAAAGATGGGATTTCCCTAACGGTTGGCCACCATTGCAGCACATGTTGGTAGTTGGTCTTGAAAATACAGGAGATCCGAGAGCCAAAGCTTTGGCCTTTAAACTCGCACAGAAATGGTTAATCAACAACTACGACGCATATCAACAGAGTATGCCCAATGCAATGTTCGAGAAAGTAAGTCGTAAATGTTAGCAAACCACGTATAAAATATCTAATTTCACCTTCTCTTCCTTGTTTCTAGTATGACGTCACCGTTGTTGGACTCCCAGGAGGTAAGTGATCAACTAGAGCAATTATAATTCTAAATAAAAATTTATTTTTGACAATCAATTAAATAGGTGGTGGTGAATATGATGTACAGCTTGGTTTTGGATGGACGAATGGTGTCATCATGGATTTCCTTAATATTTATGGCGATAGATTGGTGACGGAACAGCCGACAAGTTAAATTCAAATTATTGTAATGCTTTCTAATATGGTTAAGATGAAAAAAATCTATGATTGTATAGTTTTATTGACTATTTGTGAAAAGCAATTTCTTTCCTGTTATTATTAGATGACCTTACAGTAATTTTATTATACTATAAATGTCTCATGTTCCAGATCCTAGTCTCCATATTGTACATGATTTTCAATTGTAATTTTATCTTTCATGGGGATTTTAGAATACAAATTTGCAATGCAATAGAGACTGGTTTCTTGAATCATTTTCGTAAGTTAAAAATTAATAATAAAAAAGTGCTTTGACTTATTTGAACTTCGAGCTTTTAATTTAAAAGAAAAACTAATTAAATATATACTACCTAAAAAGACAAAAGAAGCAAAAACATACCTGATAAATGAAACGTCCTACGGTGATGTTGGGGCAGCAGACAGTTCCGATGGAGGATTCTTGCACGAATGTGAAATATCGAGTTGCCTACCGCTTTATATACACGCGGACATGCTCCACATCCTGCCTTTCCACGAACAAAAGTTTAGGGTAGGGAAACATTGTTCTGAGGGTTGTAAACTGTTGAAAGAAAATATTTTTCTCACGTGAGCCTGGGGATATAGCCGCCCCCCTTTGGTTGACCCAATCCAATACAGTGACGTAGAAATAGACGTATAACCTAGGGCAAAACAATAATGAAGAATCAAAACGCTGTTTTGCTGATTCCAGCATAGTACCTCACTCGCCTGAACGATATGCACTAATGTAAATTCTTTGCTTATAATTCCGAGCGATTCACTCGACAGTTGCATAGCGATTAAATTTTCATTCACAAGTTGGATACGTTTCGTAGTTTGTGGATACACCAACCATGTACTAAAAGAGCACTGCATTAGTACTGGTGTATAGTTTAGTCACGTATGCCAAACCGTATTTTGTGTACCCTAAGGTAAGTCTAGAAAGAATAGTTAAATTAAGGATAAATAAAGTTAAGGCTGCTGTAACTATAGTGTTACCACTTGTTGCTCGTGTTATTTTATTTATTTAGCTGCATTCGTCACTCGCTCATCATTTCTATGAAATGAAAACCCCACGATGCACAGGGTAATAACAGACAAACTAGTAACTCGACCGATCCACTGCACAAATTTTTCCTGTAGAAATTTAAATGCCCCGCCGACTGTATCTTCATTGTTATATATGGCAACTTTGTACATGTGACTAAGGTCCAAAACAGGAAAAACAAAACGTCTTATTGACGTAAAGTTGTTTGAAAACTGTAAGCAACCCTTCTGGATTAGCTCTCTCGTTTTGCCAAAATGTCATCAAAAGTACACCCTTTGGGAAACCATTTTATTAATGGCTATTTGCATCCTTTATTTGGTGCAAGCAATGACTCAGAAATGTTTACCCAAATGGTCTGGATATCTTTCTTTTGTATACTAAGTATTGCCGCTAGCATGGCTGTGTTTCCAGCTCCCTATGGTAACAAGATGTTATATATGCCATAATTTTTATTAAAATGAATACTCTAATTGATTGAAGGACGATACAGCAGCTCAAAATTTGGATTCCTCCTCCCAATGGTTTTTGCATGGATGACACAGGAATCACCATCTTTTATAATCCCCTTAGTTTTGTTGTGGAGTACTTCAGCCACCTGTTGGAGTTCTTTAGTCAATAAGTTACTCTTGATAGGATTTATCACCCATTATATTCATAGGTAAGTGTTACCGTTTGTGTTCTTGCATAACAATAACAGTGCTCTATTTGCAGGAGTATAATTTATCCTTTGTGTGTCCGAAGCAGCAACAAAACTCCCTTTGTGCCCTACATCTCAGCTATGTTGTTCTCCTTCTTTAATGGCTTCATGCAAGGGCATTACCTGTTGAATTATTATCAATATGATAATAAATGGTTAACTTCACCTCAATTTGTAATAGGTAAACTGCAGTTACATGAAGTCCTATGTTAACAAAAAAGAAAAAAAAAATTTCTAATCAATTTCAATTTCAGGCTACACCATGTTCCTTGTTGGGATGGCCATCAATATCTATTCAGGTATGGTTATTACCAAGGGTTAAATTGCTTTGGAGAAAATCTAATTCTTATTGCTGTTAACAGACCAGCTCCTGATTCATCTACGCAAACCAGGAGAGACAAGATACAAGATCCCTGTTGGTGGATTGTTCAACTATGTTACAGCAGCTAATTACCTTGGAGAAATAATTGAATGGGCTGGTTTTGCTCTTGCTTCTTGCAGTGCTCCAGCAGCTATCTTCACCCTTTTCTCAGCAGTCTTTCTTATCTTTAGAGCATGGCACCATCACAAATACTATCTCTTGAAATTTGAAGACTATCCTAAGACTAGAAAGATAATTTTTCCATTTATATTTTAAACATAAAAGTAAAAAATGCTACATTTTAAATATTGCAGGAGAAATTTATACCTCGAATTTGTGAGTTGTGATACTTGCACATACCTGTTGTCTCTCTTTCCTTTAGTGAAAAGGCTGTAGGGTTTTTCATTCTGAGCCATATATCTGAATAGAGAAATCAAATATATTATTATACCTTTATTCATTAACAGACGCACTTCCTATACGACTTAGTCACCACGTGGACGTGCTAGGGAAACCAAAGCATTTTTCAAAGTAATGGCGAAGACACAGCTTATTGATAGCAGCACTTTTTTTTTTTTTTTTTTTGAAAACATATTTCCTCCATAGATATCCAGAGGCCAATATACGAGTGACCTCTCTTTTTAAAATGTCTCATACCTGAATGCTGAATTGCGTTTGATCTCATTGGCGCCCATCAGGTTCCAACCAAATGTGGTGTGAGTTGTGGATGTGGATGGCAAGTGCAATAGCTTGCAAATCATGTCCGACAATGCCAAGTTTTCAGATATTACGACTATCTTAAAAAAAAAAAATTTATTTATTAAAAAATAGAAATAAATACTTGTGAATTTGAAGTACCATAATACTTGTTTACTTAAGGATGAAACACATTTTAAAACGTACTTCGTATCATTAGTTAAAAACCAGCGATGTTACGCGATGCTCCAAAACGCGTGCTTATTGTGACATGTATTACGAAATATCGAATTACGTTAGGTTAAGACTCATTTTTAAAATGTTAATTGCATGAATGTGTGTACTTTCCCAACACCAAATATGCATATGACATGAAACAACAGGTATATCAACTTTAAATTTTGGTTAGATAGAGGTATTTTAAATTTTTGTAGCGCAGATAGATGCACTAACACATACTTTCAACTTTTGAAAAGTAGAAATCAGCCTCAGCATCACGACGGTTAACAAGTCCTTGAACCACCTGTCCGTTTACATAGACCCATCTCATGAATTCGTCACGGATGGTTGGATCGTCAGGGAAGGCACGCAGTTTTCTCAACAGAGTCGAATCGGTGAAAGCACCTACCCCGACGTTGTAGGTAAAGGAAACCAAGGCATCGAACTGAACTTGCCTAATGACTACAGGTCCCACCAATCGGTCTACCTCTGGTGCAAACTATAATTATGCAATAATATGTAGTTAATCTGTTGTGCAATAAAACGAAAAATTTGCAGATACTTACAGACTGATCGACCCAATACTCGAAAAGGTCATCAGCACCTTGTTGAGTAATAGTGTCTCCTTGGCGAACAGGGCTACCATCCTGATACTTCGTATTGCCATAACCAATGGTCCAGATACCACCAACATCTCTGCGCATCACAAAGAATAGTTGCAGTGAAGTAAAAAATTTTAAATGCTTATTCAATACAACAAAAAATATTAAAGATAAAACTTTACTGGTAAGCAACTAGGCTAAGGCCTTCAAATCCCTTAATTAAATCATATCCTTCTTGTGAACATGTCCTTGCGGCCAGAGAAGAAGCGAACAAAGCCGCTAGAACAATGACGGAGTAAGAAGCAATCTGCATTCTATAGATTTTAAAAAATGTATTAAATGGAATGACCAAACTTATTAAATACGAGAAAAACGATGACATTACCTTGTTAGTGGTCGGAGGGATCTGCGTTGCGTCGCGAGCAATCTCTTAATATAGACACCACAATGTTTGGATTCTAAAAGATAACAAGAGTAAGGTTAAATAAACTTACTCTAACGTCAAAAAGATTGTTAGGTTGAAAAGGAACTCGGTAACACCTATGTTTATAAACGGCGTTCTATCTATAAACAAATAACTTTAAACATAAATCAAACAAAAATTGACAGCCATATTATTGACTTTTTCAAGACCAAGGTGTTGAAAGAAGAGTTGGATATGATCTCGGGCCAAAGTACTCTTATTTTACTATCAGTGAAGGTGCATGAGAGAAATCTATTTGAATAATACTACGCATCAAAATTTTTCACATTTGGATTGAATTAAAATTGATCTATCGCTTACAGCTCTACTGATTCAACGCAAAATGCGGAAAAATGTTACAGTTTTACTATATAATAAAAAAAAAAAAAGGCGTCAGATCACCTGTTTTGTCGCTAATCATTGGCTTTTACTATAAAATGATAAACGCACCTGAGAGGATCCACGAGTTTTTCATTCGATTTTTCTTCCTGCCCCAACAAACAATCCTATTTGAAGGAAGAAAATTACAGTTTCATCTCCATTTTTTTAAATTGTGACTTAATTTTTTACCCATTGCCATGCATACGAAAAACAGGTCCATCCTATACCTAAAAAAAAACACAAAATAGATGAAAAGAAATGCTGGTAATTAAGTGGTGTACATACCGGAAGAGATTTTAATTTTGTTCCGTGTTATACATTTGACGTTTCACCGTGATCAGTTATTATTCAACCAAAACTGGAAAAAATCCGGGATGGCGTCTATCAGCAAGAGATTCCTTTAGTTAGTAAACCAAGCCAGAATGAAATTACTTTAGATTTACAATAGTTTCAATAATAAAAGAGAAAGGATTGAATAGTGGTTGATGCACCAGTACTTGAACTGTAAAATAGAAGGTCAAATCGGAAAGGTTTTTAACACAAAGAAAAATAGGTCACAAGCTAACCTCGCTCTACGAGAAGTCATAGCGACAGGTGAAAGGTTTGCTGAATAAATTTACCTTTGAACAAGGTCAGTTTTCTTCTTTTTGACCCATTTTCGCTTTGCAGAGCAACCCCATGTTGCTTTCAGGACTATATAAAGGCCTGCAATTTCGTAGAAAAAATACACATTTGATCTTTACAAGTTCAACACTCAAGTTCAATCTTCAACATGAATACCTTCAAAACCGTAAGCATAGTTTGCCCATTGTACCTGTGTGAAAATCCAATTTACTTTAATTCATTTTGTGGCAACAAGCCCGAATGGGTTTTGACGACGATTGATTCCTGGTTTTAAATTATTTTGTTCTCTTCAGGTCGTTGTGATCTGCGCCATGATGGCTGCCTCCTGTTCTGGCCAATACATGTCTCAGTAAGTTGACTTGATATTAATTAATGTTAAATCAAGTTCCTTCGCTATTGATATCGGGATGTATGCGTATAGATCGTGGGCCAACAAAGGATCCCAAATGGGGAATAATGGCGGCCTCAGCGGAATGATGGGTGGTCAGTCGGTATTCCAAGCCAGCACAAATCAGCAATTCGCTTCAAACACTCCTGCATTTACTGTTGAGCAACAGATCCCGGCAGCCAGCCCATTAGTCCGTCCAGCATCCACTTTGAGTGCCTCAGCAACTACTCAACAGATTTGCTCGTGTGTCAACATTAACAGCGCAGCTTCAGTTCAACAATCCACAGCTGCCGCTTCATCCGCTGCCGAGTTCGCCACGCCTGCCTTCACTGCTCCTCAACAACAGACCTTTGCTGCTCCTCAACAACAGACCTTTGCTGCCCCTCAACAACAGACCTTTGCTGCCCCTCAACAACAGACCTTCTCTGCTCCTCAAGAACAGGCTGCTCCCCAGCAACAATTTGCTTCCGCAGTCCCCGCAGCAGCTCAGCAACAAGCATACGCTGCCCCTGTACAAAGCCACAGACGTTATTAAATTGGTTTAAATTTCTACTATTTTAATACCTGTCCAATTATCATCTTTATTTGTCTTCTTTTTCCATCGCATTCACGAATAAAACGACAGTATTTTTCGGAATTGATTTGGCATTTTTGGTGTAAAATCTCGTGGGACGTGCGAGATTTTCTTTTGATCATGTAGAGGTTAACATTATTCTCGGTATCTACACATTTGCAATAGCAATTTATAGAAATCGATGTCCTTAACTTCCCTTGCAAAAAATGTAACAGGGTATCAAAAGAAACTGTTGTCTTTGGATGATAATGCGCAATTTTCAGCTGAACCTGACCGTTACAAATAGATTAAAAAATAGGCATCAGTAAAATTTGACGGGTGGATTACACCGACAAATTGCAACTTCAAAATAATTTCGACAAAAAAAAAAAGAACTAATCTAGGTCTTGACAAAAGTATTTGATGTGTCGAATGAACGGAAGTCTTTTGTCTTCTTTGGCCTTAACTACTCTACCTCGACAATTTAATACTAAACCTTAAAAGATGTGAAATTAACTGACCTCATCTTTTTCAAATGTTCACAATTTTGCATGTTTCCTTTAAAACACTTCACTAGACAAGATCAGCTGGTACAGCTGTCCACTACAACAATAGAATCTCTCCAAGAAAAATCACCAGGTGGTATTCACTTTGTATAAACATCTTTGACCTTCCATAGGCAACTTGAATGATTTCTCTAGATTAATGCTCTGACTATTCTTCAGACTGTTCCATCAAGGCAAAATCTAACTTTGTGTTCGTTTTTCTAAAAACAGTTAACAGACTTATTTTAAGGTAGGAAGATTCACTATATAGCATCTTACCTTGAATTGAACTATCTGCAAGTAGTGCATGCGATTTGATGTGAATACATTTCATCTAAGAAGATATGCCAGCCATTAATTGTGTGATGCTTCCGTTTTGTAAGACATTGTGTGCTACGCAAAAGTTGTACTTTTTTCTTCAGGAATAAGATCCATTGTTTGAGCCTCCAATATATGATTCATCGTTTTTATCAGCAATTTCACCAATTGAGTTTTCACCTCTTCTTTCATGTGAAATTCATTATCTTCTATAAGCTTCATTATTTCTGTTAATTCAAGAAAAATTACGGCTTGAATTAAAACTTCATTTACCTGAAGATTCTACGATCGAAGTTATGCACGTGGCTGTCGCTCACTGATCGCTGACGGTTTTCGGAAATTTTGAGGAAACCATACATGCCATAGATTGGCTAATAAGAAAAAATGAGAAATACGATATAATCCAAAATTTAACGTATGAATAGACAAAACCAGAAATATCCATTTAGTACCTATTTAACTTTGGGCACAATCATGTAGGACGGGAAATATAACGTTGAACCTTAACCTCAAGTGTCACACTACAGAATGGGGAGAATTTGGCGCGTAAGGTATGAGCAAAGTTCACCCACTACCGAAACGCCATCTCTTATCTGTATACTCGAATTCGACACACTTACAAAAGTAGTTGAATTCTTCCAACACCGAAAAGACTTTTTTTATGAATTTTTTTTACAATAACTTTATCTTCACATTATATTAATATTTAATATTCAATTAAAAATTAAATATAAAGGTTCATCTTTTGCTTAACCTTCCATTCACTACAAATCGGGCAACGTTGATAGAACATGTGTTCGAAAAACTACCTAAAAATGTCAATACAAACAGGTAATCTTTCACACAATCTGTTTATATAACATTTCGATGGTGGTGTATATCCGCAATTCTTCATAACCATGGCAATCGAAACTCATTCAGGCGACCAGTTTATTAGAGATTACCTTCACCCACTCTTTAGAACCAGTAATGATTCAGAAATGTTAACTCGCATGGTCTGGATTTCCTTGTTTTATACTTTAAGTGTTATCGCTACGATGGCTGTCTTACCAGCACCGTATGGTAACGCCATTTGTACGCTTACCATACTACGTTCAAGATAAGGAATCGATTTTGTTTAAAGGTCGATACAGCAGCTCACGTTTTGGATTTTTATTGCCTGGAAAATTTGCTTGGATAACCCAAGAGTCTCCAGCTCTTATAGTGCCAATCATTTTACTGTGGACTACTTCTGCAACATGTTGGAAATCTACAACAAATAAAATTCTATTTGTTGCATTTCTCATCCACTATGTTCAAAGGTAATAGTGGTTGAAAAACTTTTGTCATTTTGTATTTCAAACGTGAAAGAAATTCTTGTTACAGGAGTTTAATTTACCCTTTGACAACTAGAGGTGCAAAAGATTCACCATTTTTAGTCTGCATCTCAGCTTTGATGTTTTGTGTATTCAATGGCTTCATGCAAGGCCATTACCTTTTAAATTATTATCAGTATGATGACGATTGGGCAACATCACCACAATTTGTTATAGGTAATATCTAGAACCAAAATCCAATAAGTAATCAATTTTAAATCAATCTTACTTTACTAGGATTGATCATATTTTGTATTGGATTTGCTATTAATGTCCACTCAGGTAAATATTTTCTTCGAAGTTTTCTTTTTTTTGCTGAAAATTTCTATTTCCTAAAAATATAGATCAGCTATTGATTCACCTGCGCAAACCGGGAGAAACAGGATATAAAATCCCTGTCGGTGGTATGTTTGACTACGTAACTGGAGGCAATTTCTTTGGAGAAATTGTTGAGTGGTTTGGCTTCGCCATCGCTTCCTGTAGTCCTCCATCAGCTATTTTTGCCGTCTTTACTGCATGCTATCTTGGTATGCGAGCATGGCACCACCACAATTATTATCTCACCAAGTTCGAAGACTATCCGCGAACACGAAAAATTATTATCCCATTTTTATTTTAACCGCAAATTATTCAGTACTAAATCAAAGATAATAATAAAAAATACTTATCCCAGCTATAAATAATAAGCTATTGCAAGCTCTCTTTAAACCACAAAGCCGTATTGATGAGTGCATCCGTGTCGAACGGAATTTGACTTAGGGAATGACAGTCTTCGTACAAAATCATCCTATTGTTTAAATCCAAATGTTATTAGTTTTCTCCCAAGTGCTAATAAAAACTTCTTTTGTACCTTGTTTTGATTCCGCTGAGCTGCAACGCTCGATAGTATTCCATTGACTGAGTTGGAGGCACTCGACGATCAACTTTCCCCACAAGCAACAAGGTGGGAGCTTTTACCTTTTTCGCGTATCTAATGGGAGAGAACTCCCACATCTTTGAAAATGATTGCGGTTCGAGGAGGTTCTCGAGCTCACTACCATCTCCAAGACCAGACTCGACAATGGTCCAGTCGGCAATATCCGTAATAGGAAACATGGACGCCATGTCTATCACAGGATTGCGGGTGGAGACGGCTCGATAAAAGTCGGGATATTGCCCACTCAAGTGTGTAACGAGGAATCCGCCGTGCGATCCGCCAAATAAAAACACGAGCTCTTTATCGAGAACTTTAGAGTGTTTTTCCACCATTTGAACAGTAGCATGATGAACTTCTTGAACATCTTGCGCGCCGACTTTTCCTAGCAGAGAGTACAATGACTGCTCGCCGAATCCAGTCGAACCGCGATAATTGACAAATAAAACAGCGTATCCTTTTTGCAAATATACCAATTTATAGCCCACTGATACAAACGTATTAAAAGTATTAATTGATTACCTAGCTGGGAGAAGAAATAAACTTCTGATTTAAATTGATCTGTCGACACGGCGTGGGGACCACCATGAGGGATAACAATTAGAGGGGTCTTTTCCGACGCATTTTGCGGGAAGACTAAAGTAGCCTAGATAATCAAATAAAATTAGATTTCAAGCTATGCAAAATAGAAACAGACAGCGTACTTCATATTCCATTTGATCTTCAGGTTTAAACGACAGTACGTCGGTAGCAAGTGAATGGGCAGACGGTAAAACGTTATTGCCTGAAAGCCGTTTCCATTGTATAGGCTCTTCATTTATCTTGGCCGGATTAAAGTGCCCAATAAATAGTTGATCTGGTCTGGTTAACGAAACTCCGCAAACGAGTATGAAATCTTGGAAAACGTCAAGAACAACACTTCCAGTGCAACCGTCCGGCAAAGAAAGCTTGTGAACTTTGCAAGTGTCTGCAAAACGTGAAATACGACATGCTTTAGTTTGACAGCTAGAATATGCGATATGGGGATATTTACCAAGCACTAAAGCGTAAGACTGGACGCTGCTCTTGCATGGTGTTGTGTAAAAGACAAGCTTGCCATCGGATGACCAGCATCGCTCAGGAAACGATTGGTTATACATCCCTTTATATGATTCGCTGTAGTCAGTTTGCACCTGTTTAACTGTTCCGTCTGGACTGATAATTGCAATTTTTTGCTCTTTATGGTGAGGTCCATACGCTAAGCTTGTCAAATAGGCAAGGGTATTGGATTCTGCATGGTGGCGCGGCGATGCAGCTGTGTTACTCTTTAAGCCAAACCAATCTATTTAAGAGGCAAAAGAGAGAAATAATGAAGATTACAAGCTATAAATTTCGCGAAAAATATCGTGTACCATATTTGCCGGAAGACACATCAACTTTGAATATTTGACTCGGACGATTAGAGCAATATATAATGCCTAATCGGCGCGGTTGATGATACCACGCGACACCAGCTAAATGTTGATTCGAGCACCACACTAACTGAAAAGTTACGCAATGAAATCATAGAAAATTTTAAACTACAGTAATGAGACGGTTTTATTTGCTCACCTGTCCCGGACTCCATTCGTTGCTGGCTTCCAAAATTCGAACAGCATCTTCAGATTGGAATGGTTCCCAATCAACTTTGTATATGCAAATGACTGGTTGTGATTTCCCAACAAGCTGCTCTCCCCAGTCCTCTACAAAATCATACTCGATTCCCTTTTAATGTGGAAGAGTTAGTTTTAAGGTATACCTGGAATGAATCATACAGTTTACCAGTTTGGTGCCTTCAGCTGATGCAGCTACGCCAAACTGAAGAAAGGATTGCTTCTTTGGTTCTTTTTTCTCAGCTAGATACACCAAATGTTTCTCATCTGGTGAGAATCCCAAACAGCCAAATGTCCCTTTAGCGAAAATGTTATTCAAGCAACTAGGGTCTGAAAATTTGTTTATTCTTTAGATTTACCATCAGTGTAGACTTTGCCATGTTTATCCAGATGCTGAAGGTCCACACTGTTCCATAGATAGTTATCTTTCCAAATTTCCAAGATTTGCTTATTTTTCTTTTCGTATGATTTCGGATCAGGGGTTTCCCTAATGATGGCAGTCACATTTGATTTGCTTCCAAATGCTACAAGCTTCCTATAATTAATAACTGAGAATGACATGAAAGAAGTGAAATGGTAACAATTTTGTACAAACTCTGTGGAGATATCAGATGATGGAGTTTGAGAAAGCAAATTCAAATTGCTTTTTTGTACTATGAAATGGGTCTGGAATCGTACGCTTTCCTCCTTAGCCAGGTTTCGTTGACTGCAAATATATTAAAATAGCGCGAGTCTCGTAATAGTTACAAATTTGATGAATACCTTGCTGTGACGGTAACATCCACAACATCATCTTGAATGCTTAATCGACCTGCATTATAGAAAACAATTTGCGATGCTCTTCTCCAGGCAGTCACAGCTTCCTCTATTGTGTACTTTAGCGCCATCCTTAATTGTCCAATGCCTGGAGTTTGAATGTAGCAGCAGTTTCCGTCACTTGTGCGGTCGAACTAGTAAGTAACGTTCGTCTGCTTCCTGCCCAGCTAAAGCTAGAGCATGCAATCATTTGCATAAAACTTGGGTTGCCATTATTATAATTTCTAATTTTTATGGATAAAAACTAATTTTTCATAACTGCTAATAAATGTTGCAAGTTCAATAAATAAAAATTCAATGATAAATTATAAAACAATAGGACTCAGTCCTGAGATTCTTACCAGAACGTACTGGCGCGACATTCATTAAATTTTTTTCTTCGTTGCCGAACCGTCGCGCCAGTACCTTCTGGTGTAAGCCAATTACCCCTAACGGAACCTTATGTATGATACCTGGCAATCTTGATTGCTGCACGAGTAAAAGTTTGACCAAACATTTAAATAATACATAGTCATAATACTGCGACTACTTTATTCGATTCAAACAGCCACGTCAGCAGTTGACGATTATCCTCCTAAATTCTGATACACACATACATGTTGCCTTGGAGTGATTACAAGAAACGGTGGAGGCAAAATTGCTTATCAAATGCTGGTGAGAATCGCATAATAGTAACACAAAGCTGTATACATTATTTTTGTGTGAACACGCACACACATTACATGGTGACGGCGATTAACGAGGTATTTTTTGAGAACAAGAAAGAAAAATACACTACACTGCGCGGCCACATACTCTTTAGTTCAAAAAAAAAGAAAGAAGGGTCATCACAATCATACTCTCTGCCATAGTTTCAATCAGTTGCTAATTCCATGTTAGTTATAAGTTCACATAGAAGTCACAGCATGTTAATTCAACCTTGGATGGGATGCACAAACCTTAAATGGCATACCCCAACCAAACAGATTCCTCAATAATTTAACGATAGTTAGGTAGGTGACAATTGATACAAAATGTAAAGGAAAAACAAAAAGGAAGGCTTATTAGTTGCTCTTCTGCGACTTTGATTTAAGAACACAATCAAGGTTGAATGCCTGAACATGGATGAAGCCTATCAATTTGCGCTGTTGATGCCCGTTGTTTGTCCATTTGGTTTTTTAGATCTTTAGGAAGATCTTCGTCAGCATGGTAAAATTCACATCTTTCAGCCGTAATGACAGTGTCTCTGTCCTCAAAGAAAGACAAGCTATACAGTTTACGATTTGTACGTCCACGATAGAAGCCATCATAGCTTTTCCCATCAGTCCACATAACATCAACAGCAGCTCCTTCAGGTGGAGGGCCGTCTTCTTTGCAGTTGTAATTGCGTATGTCTTCCGGATACGTATCTTGGCTGCTAGTACCATCATTGAAATCAACAGAATAATAGGTGACCGTCTGAGTATTGTCAGTTACAACAGCCTGTGATAAACAAAGAAACCATCGAAATTAAATTCTTAATGAAATAAAATTGTTAATGACTTACAAGGCGGTATTCACCCGTTTCTGGGTGTTTGGCGTAGACTTGCTGGCCGAGAGAAACATTAAGAGGGACCTTCTTTTTGACAGCAGATGAAGTAGCAGACGACGTTGTTGTCGATCGTGGGGAATAGATCAACGAACAACAATTGGCTGACAATTGCTTGCCATCCTGACTGACAGTGAACCGTACACCGTTGACTAGGCCACACATTGGATGGAAAGCCCGTCCACATTGTTTGACGCAAGGAAGGCAAATACCTCGATGCCATGTTACATAGTTGCTGCTGGAATCGGGCCGACTGCTGGAGCAAAACACACAATTCAACAGCACGTATTCCTTCCAGCCTAGTGGATTGATAATGATGGGTTCACGAAGCTCTGGATGACCGAAAGATACACCAGGCAAACAAATGGTACAGAGAATGTGAGCCCAGCGTCCGTCTTTTGTCCCTTTCAGGGCACCTCCTCGCTGTTGACAGAGGCAACATTTGATCTTGTGTCTGTCCATCTCGTTGCGATCACAACGCCGACACAACCAGTTGTCGGCCACCGTCGTTTCGGCTAGTCCAAAGCATTTCGCGTGGATGCAAACACAACACGAAGAGCAGCGCAACAAGAGTGAAGAGGTAATGGAAACTCGATTCGAACCAAACACTTTTTCCGGCACCAAAACAGCAGACCGTGACAAATGCTCTTGCTGTTGCGGTCTCTGCGGCACAGACGGTCTCAACACACTGCAAACGCAACAGTACGGCTCTTGATAGCTACTTAATAAATTGAATTCACATTCTTTAGCCCAAGTCCAATCCTTTTGCTGATCCCACATGATCGTCCTAGAAAAGAATATCAAAATGAGAAAACACATTTCGCAAAATCCAAAGATATCAAACCTACAGGTTAGTTGATGTATCTCTGGAATCGAGTCCTTTACGTGGGCTCTTTTGTTTTCTCGATCTACGTTCATCTCCCGAACTCGAAGGGGGCGACAATTTGTTAGTACCCGATTTGATGGACGTTAATTGCTGTCTCAGGAGATCTGTAGTGCTCGATGGATTGCTTGCTACTCTTGACGGTGAGGCGTTCAGTGACGGTGGTTTAATTAGTGCAAGCGACGGAGGAGTGGAAAGCAAAGATGATGAATGGGCAGACAGTTGAACTGCTGCAACAGGACAGGATTTAATGTGAGAACTGGGCGATGGTCTCTGTATTCTTGTTTTACTAAACAGGCCCTGGGATGAGGATTCTTCATTCAAAACTTTAGGTGTTGAGTAGCAACCGGATGATGTCCTTTGCGTTGATGTGTCTTCGGTCCAGCCACAAGCTGCAACGCTCTGATTATCGACTGAAGGGGCTTTTTTTGGTATGCGGAATCCGGAAAACATGACATTTGTTTTCAATTGTGCACATTTAACAGGTGGAGTTGTTGTTTCTGCAACTTGGGCGATATGAGATCGTGGAGACAGGGATCTCGGAGTCGACTCTGATTTTGTTCGACGACATTTGACTTTAGTTAAATGGCCCTCTGCGTTAGACTTTGACTTGCTTCTTTTGATCGATTTCTTTGACATCATCTTGGCTTTGGAATCGGGATTTTCGATATCCGGTTCCCATACTTCTTGTTCGTCCGGATCACTTTTTCGTTCTTCTAGTCCGTCGCTTTCCATTTCACCAGCTTTGTAATAAATCTCTTTCATCACTTCAAAATGCTCGTCATTCAAAAGATCTTCTTCTTCCACCATCACACTCGTTAGCTCTTCGTTACTTTCACTTTTCAAGGCAACCTTTTCCTGGTTGATTGCCGTGTCCTCTTCAGACGGATACACTTGTTGCTCCTGTTGTTCTTGTTCCAGTTTTTTATGAATCAAGTGCCGTTTGGCCTTTTTCTGGGTCGGTTCTACAAAACTTTCAGGTAAGTCGGTGTCTGTGTAATTCTTGTTCCAAAGGAGATCATCTTTAGACGGGTGGGGCGCAGCTGACTGACGCCCAGGCATTTCAGGATGTGGACCAATATCCTTGCCTGAGAATAAAACGTTGACGTTACTGGATTTTTTAAAATAATAAATTAATTTGGATACCTTGAACCCAAAGATCGTAGCGTTCAGGCTGAAAGCGTTTGACGAATGTTTCCATGCTGATTTTAACCATATCAGGTCTGCAAGCGCATTGGGCAGCCCTTTTGCCATACTCGACCCAACGAGGAGAGGCGAAATTCGTCGATTCGGCACAGTTGAATCCGTGGTTGAAACCGGCGTGATAACCGAACGGAAATGTAATCATGAACTCGCCGGCTTCTTGCACGATTTTGTTGTAGGGGATCGAATGGTTTTTTAAAACCATCGGTGAAATTACCGACATTTTGTGTCTATCGAGAGAACAAACATTCAAGAGTTACTGAGAAGATACAAAACGTTATTCAATGTGAATTACCTCAGGTAGGCGGGACATTCTTTATAATTGGCGGGAAAGAAGTTGTTGGCTAGCCTCTCCAGTCGAGCGCCATGCTCAGGAGGGACACTAAATACAAACGTTATCAGTTAAAAACGTAATTTCTTTCCAGATCTAACGGCAGGAACACTAACTTACCAATACCAACTTTTTGGCTCCCCAAAATGGAGGTAATTTATGCTGTAGAGATCCATGTCTTCTGTATGCCAAGCAAAACAGCTTTTCCACATTCCAAAATACAAGTATGCTGTGTTGACTCCGTCAATGCTTATACCATAATCTGCATTGACATAATCCAAAATTGATCCCAGCTTGTTGATATTCCTTTGAGAAAGAAACATATGATGAGGAATGGCACAAGTCAAGGAAACCAAAAATCCCATACCATTCTTCAACGTCAGGATCAGTTAAGCTGCCTGAAACATCGGCCCCGTAAATTGGTGGACAGTAGCTGATGTTGCGCCAATATTTACGATCAAGATCCTGGTAGTCAAAGTGACTTGGGGTCACATGTTTGGCACTATTTGCTAGCCGCATAAAGTCTTTCACTTTCATGGAATTCTTTTGAATATTGAATACTTGGTAGACTCCTTGTTTGCCTTGAACAACTTGGGAGATTGGAGCAGGGATCTCAATTTCTCCAATAACACTCATGTCATAGCCATCAGCCCGAGGTTTCCACTCAGGTGGGGGCACAATTTTGGCTAGACCAGCCTTGTGTGCCCCCGATTTCTCAATTTGGAGGATGTAATTGTTGAAATCTTTGAATTCTTCCCACGTGGGCCGAAAGACCTGAATTTTCGGTACTCCACCAGAAGACGAGTTGGGAGCACATTCCATGTTTTTTTTCTATGTTATGTTATTGTTATTGGGGTCAAATAACGTAGGCAGCACAACGCACCTCTGGATCCAGCACAGCTGTCAAAATTTAATATTTTTACCAGATTCCAGATTTTAAGGCAAATCAAGAACCACTGGTTTCGTTAATGCAAACACGGAGAGTAGCGCACATTGCTATTGGTCTACGTGACTATCAAACCAAGACAGAGGGAGAGAAGTTACTAGGGTGCAGCACGCAAAATCACGGAGACGCCATTAATGGATGATACGAGTGCTTGGCAATAGACAAATGGCTTCAAATCGTCCTCGCTAGATGGGTTTAAAGGTGTTGAATAAGTCTTCTTTGAATTTTTCAGTTTTATAATTAATTTTTGTAATTTCGCGATTTTTTCATTTCAATTTAAAATAGGAAGGTTTTTTTTCAGTTTAATGTTTAATTATTTAATTGTTAAGTCAACCTTGAGCCCGGGGCGCCTTCCCCACCAATGGTAAACAATATGACTAACGTTGAGCGACTGGTGGATGACAGGAAGTGCTAAATTGGCATGGTGGTCAAATTTCACAAATCCTCTGCATTATCTATTTCAATTCTAAAGCAAGGCACGTCCTTGTCTACCAAGTTCGGCTCAGAAATGAAGCACATACAGTATATTTTTCAAAGGCAGTAACATCTGACATGTAAAATGACCGATGCCCGATGCCCAACGAGCATATTTTAAAGAATGAAAAGGCAGGTAGTGCATATGCCATATTAATAGAGTTTTTCAGGTGTTTTACCTGTTTTTGACAGTACAATGATAGTATTACATGAATAAAATTGCAGTGATAGGGCTCTGCCCGATTGAATGAGATCGGGGACCCGCACCGCCATCCCTGCTAAATGGACAATCGGGTTGTCATTTTCTGGTGGGTCGGTGTGGGGCGGGTTTCCAGGCGCCCCACCGCCATTTAAAAAAATGGCGACTGAAATGAAATATGTCAAATTTAATATAATTTCCTACACGATATGTTAACGATAATGAAATTTCGATGTAGAAAATAGGAATTGGCTCCCGATCAACAGCCGACTGCGGATGTCTCGTAATGAAATGAAGACGAGAAACGAAAACAACTTTGTTTTATTTTAACATTTGCTATTCGTTTATTTTTAATGCTTTATCAACAAACATTCTTTTTGTGGTAAGTATATAATAATAATGATAAAAAAAGATTTTGAACAAGAAGAAACAGTCAACATGAAAGACTGGCCAAACATTAAAAGTTTTCTTTGTTTTCGTTCCAACTTTCCTGTTAAGAACGTGATTCGAATTGTCGGCCGAGTTTCAGGTGGAGGTACACGTACGAACGACAAGTAACAACATGCGATACACTGTTTCTCACTTAGAGCCGCTGGCTGAGTGCCAAAGTTTCTTGGTTGTTCCAGTCGCCATGATAATGCGGAGACGACTGATTGGCTCCGTGTTGCTGACGATACATTTGTTGCTGCTGATTCCACGTACTCCTTGCCGGAATAATTGGCACGAAAACAGACTGAGGATTGCTCGACAATTTGTTGCTTCTTCCGCTCGGATTCGATCCGCTCGCTGTTGCGCACGGGGCGATGTAATCATACATTGGCTCTTCATCCGATTGCTGTTGGTGCATGCGTCTAATCATAGATGGCGGTGGTGGCGCGTAATTACTCATCTCCACAGAAAGCGAGTCCTTCGTTCCATCAACAACAAACGTTTTCATCCGCCGACTGGATGAGAATTGAGATTTGCACGCCGAGGATGTCAAACTTGGAAAGACGGCGTACGGGGACACTTGATCCGGTCCGTAATCGCTCAATCCGCTCGAATCCATCGGAGGGGGGCGCTTCTGACAAGCGGACAGCGTGCTGGTATTGCCATCTTCCGGCGTATCATCGGCGTACGTCCGAATGTTCGAACTGCCCATCGTTTGAGGATGCGAATCCGGGCGGATGTATTCACCGCCGGATCGATATCGATAGCGCAGCAACAGAGTGACGATGGTCAAAACAATGGCCAGCGAAGAGACGGCCATGGGGACAGCCACTCGAGGATCGGAAAACAGCGGCGCCAAACCATCTCCGTAGACATCCGATTTGCTGTGAGAATCCATCAGCGGAGGCGTCCGAACGGAATAATCCCGTTGGGCAGATCCAGCCGCATTAGAGGCCGTCACGCGGATGGCGTAATCCCGACCCGGAATCAATCCACCGAGGAGAAAAGTTTGCTGCGGAGGCGATTCCGCACCAGCGATGATCCACTCGCTAATGGAATCGGTCGTCAGTCGGAAGCGAAAAATGAATTGCTGGATCGGGCAACCTCTATCCTGCCAACGGATGAGATCGACGGTGCACGACGTCGATGTCAGAGTCAAATCGGAATCCTCCGCATCGGTGGGTAAATATTCCGGCGGCGATCCTTTGGTCTTGGCCGTGACCACGTTGCTGGACGTGCTGTTTCCCACGCGGCTGGACGCGATCAAAATGAATTCGTACTCCGTCCCGCAGTTGAGATCTCCAATGGGGACGGACCTCCAAGTGGCCGGAAGGATTTTCTCAGTCCATCCGGCATCTCTCGGTCGATATTTGATGACGTAATTGCGAGCTGTTGAAATTCTCGTCCGATTGTTTTTATCTGTAGACGAACTAGAGACGGACCACTGGAGAGTGACGGACGACCAATTGGATGCGGCGAAACGGAGTTGGGGGGCGGGCGGAGGTGTGACGACAGTCAGCCAATAATCGACTTGATCCTGGCCGTGACGATTGCGAGCTTGGCACGTGTAATTGCCCCCACCATTGTGGCTCAGCTGGCCAATCGATAAGGATCCATTCGTTAAGACTTGAATCAGTCCAACTGTGGCGTTATCATCGGGATCTTGTGGCCGTTGTTGGATCCACGGCTGTTGGGTTTGATCGCCGAGTTTCAGGGGATTTAAATTGAGCCAATCGCTGAGTTGACGTCCGTCCTGGAACCAGCTGATTTGCAAGGGAGTGTCGCCTAGAGCTGTGCAGGGGAGGATGAGACGCGATCCGCGAGGGACTAAGTAATCGGATCCGATGGATACGACGGCAGCGACAATTTTATTGGTCGGATTAAAAGTGAAACTGAGGATGGAACTGCGCGGACCTTCGCCGGCCTGTCCGCTGACGGCCGCCACTTGGAAATAAAAGACGGCCCGTCGTGGTCTCAAATTGCGGATCTCCAGTCGACCAGCAGACGGACCGCTGTTCGGGGCCGTCCATTTTTGAGGATTAACATCTTGGCCGCGTTCGATTTCTTTGCTGTAAACTGTAAAGTGAGTGACGCGGCTAGTCGGACGAGGGTGCGGCAACCAGCTGATTGTCAAACTATCCGGTCCGCTTTGAACTATTTTCAATCGCGTCGGCATTTCCGGAATATCTTCTTCAGTCGTGCAAGTCAATGGCTGACTTTTAACGCCATCACCGGCGCCAGTAAAAGCCAATACCTAATTGAATTATTATTTGAATTAATTATTGAAATTTAACTATGTGTTTGGAGAGTTTAATTCAAACTCACCTGAATGCTGTAATTGGAAAATTTCTGAAGGCCCGAAAGGAAAACTGTCAATTCAGTTGTGGTTTGTGATGAGCTCGTTTGCAAATCCGATTGGTCCGGCGATGACGAGTAAAAGAATTCGCTCAGCGGTTCGTAAAAAATCCTGTAGCCCCGTAAAAGTCCGTTGCGATAATCGGGGCGGGGCGGTTGCCACGTGATTTGGAGGCTTTGAGAATTGAGCGAAACGCATGCCACGTTCAACGGAGGCTCTTCCGGCGGTGCTTCGCTCGTCTTGACCGACACGGAAGGACTAGCTGGCCCAGTTCCTTGATTATTCACGGCCTGGACGTAAGCGTGATAATTCGTGTTGGGGCGAAGACCCGCGATCGTGTACTCGTTGCTGCCCGATGGCAAAACGGTTCGATTCAGCATCCGGCCGGAATCGATCGTCACCAGATAACTCTGAATGATTCCGTGTTGAAGTGGAGGAGCGGGAGGTGCCCAGCTGAGTGTGAAACCACGTGACGTGACTGAACTAGCGCCCACTTGAAGTGGAGGGCCTTCCGGCGCCTCTTCGTCCGTCGTGACCGTCAAGCCGAGACTCGGTTGACTTTGCCCCAAAGCGTTCGAGGCCGTCATGTAAATTTGATAGACTGTGGCCGGCTGAAGGTTTCCGATGGAACCAGAAAATTGATTGGCCATTATTCGTTCTTGTCTCACATCTCCACCTGTTCAATTTCAATTCATTTTCATAATTATTCGAATGAAAATAATTGGCCATCTCATACCTGGGGATTGGTAGAAAATAATAAACTCTTGAAGAGGATTGCCTCCATCAGTGGCTGGAGGTTTCCATTCCAATTGGATCCTCCTTCCGGCCGCTGAGGCAACCCTGACATCTAGCGGTGGCTGCGGAACGTCTTGCACTTGAAGGAAAACGGCATCGCTATCCTCTCCGTACATGTTGGACGCTGCGCACTCGTAAAGACCTTCATCGGCAACTGCGGCGTTGGTGACACTCAATTCGCTCGTTAATAACGTGGGATGGAGTGGGGACGACGGATGCGATCCAGTTGCTGGTTGAGCTCTGGTAGCTACACGAGACTGGGTAGGATCCAAAGGGACGGAATCCTTCCGCCAATGGACGTTGAGCGGTGGATCACCTCGGATGGAACATTTGAGTACCGTTCCAGTTAGTGATCCACGTCTAACTGCCATATAATCTTGATTTAAATGCACTTCCGGCGGAGCTGATTTTTGTGAAAAAAACATAATATAAATCGTGTTTAAATTCCACATGGAATAATTAACGTTTTAAACAACTAACCGTGAACTTGAAGGGCCATAAGAGCGTTGATGTTATTTCCAACTCCGTTGGATGCCTCGCATTGATAGTAGCCCGCGTCAGAGACATCTACCGGGCTAATAACCAGACTTTGATTGGCCAATAATGTTCGATTAGTATTGGCAAATAAAGTCGTGTACTTGTCGGCCGTTTTATCTATAGAACCAAGAAAAAAGAAAATTAATTTCTAATTAAGAAAGAAAAATCAATTAAAACTGAAACAAAAATGAGTGACCTCTAGTGAACGACCAAATGACTTGCGGTGTAGGTACGCCGTGAACGTGACATTTCAGTTCGACGCTGTGGCCGCTGACAGTCTGAACTGTGTCGGCAGGTGGTTGTTGATTCACCCAAAAGGGCGGAACTTTTCGTACCCCAGAAATATAAAAAAGAAAAAAAAATGTAGTTCTTTGATTCGTGCCTAGATGGCGTTGCTTGCCCTTAATTTTTAAGGAGATGTTTCTTGAAATCCGGGCAACAGGCAATCAAGCAAATAGAAACATGCAACTAGCACATGGACGACTGTCAGTTGTTGTCCAGACAACAAGGCTAAACATCCATCAAAGTAAAATAAAGCATTCAAACTATTTGTTTGGTCCTAATGGGAAAGGAAAAAAAAAACAACGTGAGAAAATCAATAATAAAAAAAAAACAAAATGGCGGAAATGAAAAATCAAAATTTACCGCTGACGTGAAGTAAAGTCGAGTGTACGGCCGTGCCAGCCGCGTTCTCCGCCCGACAAGAGTAGTTGCCTCCGTGATTGACCGTCACCTAATTGATTGTTTTGTCGGGGGGTGGTGGTGGTGGGGGAGGGGCGTTTTTTGTGTTGTATATACTTTTCGTTAGTAAAGCGATTTGCTTCTTCAGACGGGCAAAACAATAAAGAAAACCAACGAACCTGGTCGATGGTTAAAATGGAGGAATAAGAATTGAAATCAGTCAATCGCAATCCATTGGCTATGGCCCCCAATGGGCCGTGTCTGATTGGCGGGTCGGTACTGGACAAAGAAGCCACCGGATTGGCTGGACGATGTGCAGACGAAGCGGAGGAAGAAAGGTGGTGATGGTGATGGACGAGTGGCTTGTCATCACGGTACCAACGGATGTGGAAAGGAGGATCGCCTTCTTCAATGACGCACGACACCTGCACTCGAGAATTGACCATCACGTTGCGTGACGGCATCCCGAACGGCGTGATTCGAGGTCCCGCTGTTCGCCCCACCCCACACCCCGTCAAAACAATTCGAAATCATAAAAACAGAACCGAGGAAGAGAAAAAAGGAATACAAAAATAATAAGACATAAGCAGCCCTATATCAGTTCAATTTGTATAGGTAGACTTTGTTTTTCGTGTTCAAATTAGAAAGTACGTCATAAAAATAGCAAATACAATCGAATTTTTTTTAAGGCCGTGGATTTCAACTGTTCCCGGTTGGTCTAAATCCATTCAACGTTGCGAGTCGATTTGTTTCAGACTTTTTGGCTGTGTCAAAATATAAATCATGCAACACACACACACACACACACGCACACCTAAAATATTTGAAAGACTTTCGTGTCTCTTTTGTTTCGTGTTTTGTGGGGAAAAAAATGAAAAACAGGCGGACGCTATAAATTGAGTGAATACCCTGAACGACGACGTGAACAGCTGATTCTGCCCGTCCGCCTTCATTGGCTGCCCGGCAGACGTACCATCCACCATGTTGTCCAGTCAACGATTCAATCGTCAACGTGGCCGTGAATTCATTCACCAAACGGACGCTAGTCGTCGTCGTTGCTGCTGGCCCCGTGGTGGCAGTTGTTGGCGCAATCACTTGGCCATCTTTCGACCAGCTGACGGACAACGGCAATCCACCTTTAACTACGGCGCATTGAAGAGCCAATCGCTCGCCGGCATTCAACACAGCCGAATCGCTCATTGCCATTATATGAGGCGCATCTGTTTTTCGTTTGTTTTATTATTTTTTTTTTAAACGGGAATTCCGGCCACCGGAAGGAGCAACAAAAAAGAACGTCGAGGAATTTCTTAATTTTATCCTTCCCTACCCACTTAACTCATTCTTCCTTTTCAGAAAATAAAAAAAGAAAAGGCTTCAATTGGCTTCTGACTGGTGGATCGATATAGTCGGTCTGTCTCATTTGCTTTCCTCTTTTTTTTTAGAGGGGAGGAGGAGCCAAAGGACTTGACGTGAGGCTACAAAACTTTTCTTTACTGCAGACCGGATAGAAAAAAAAAGCGCTGTTGACTTTCTCATCATCAAAGAGTATACACTGCGACCGAGCAAGTTTACAGGGAAAGGCGCCGAGTCAATATTGTCGCAAAGCTACGAGCAGGAAAAAAAGAAAAAGAAAAGCCAATTTTTGTTTCTTGCAGAGGATCTAATTTTTTTTTTTAATCAACTCGAGTGCCATCAATTCTTTTAAGAAAATGCGAAGGGAATAAAAATGGGACTACTCGAATGTTGATTCTAATTTAGCCTTTGATTATTCATCCCTATGAAAAAAAAAAAGAGATAAAGAAAAAAGGAACTCACCGAGGATGTTGAGTTGAAGTGACTGGCGAGCCGAGAGTCCGTTCTGAGCGCGCGCTTCGCAACTGTAGAGGCCGGCGTCGCTGCTCTTGTCCACCGGATCGATCGTCAAACTGCCGTTGAACTGAAGTCGCTGACGGCCATTCAGCGGCAAACGACGTCCGTCTGTTTAACACAGTCAAGTCTAAAATTCACAATTTGATTCAATTCACCATTTTATTTTAAATTACCTTTTTCCCATGTGATGGCCTCAATGGGGTAACCGGCGACAGGACAAGGTAATTCCAGTCGTTTGCCACCAACCCCGACGACTGTACTCATCCGTCTTACATAAGGAGCTCCTAAAAATCAAATTTGGTCTTTTCATAAGCTGACTCCATTGATTGTGCCTCTCTTTTTCTAATACCGTAAATATGCAAATTGGCTGAATGTTCTACGCGGCCCACTCGATTCTCCGCTATACACTATGTTCGTACAAAATTTCATTTAATTGAAATATTTAAAAAAAGAAAACCGTCCAAAAAAATTTACTTTATAATTTCCTCCGTCTTCGACTCGGACGTGGGTAATGTTGAGATGAGCCACTACGAGATCGCCGTGCCCCGTTTGTTGCTGTTGGCCGAGGAAATAGCGTTCGGAAACGGGCGATAACGGAAACCCATCCAGCGTCCAAGTGAAATGAGGCAGCGGAGTGCCAGAGGCTAAACATTTCAATGAGACTGAACTACCCGGATGTAAAACTTGCCGACTGAACGTTTCTTTCAAATGAGGAGGAAATGCTCCAATGGTCAGCTGCACCGATGCTTGCGCCCAATCGCCTTCGTCATTCGATGCCAGGCATTGGTATATTCCCTCATCTTCGCGTTGGACCGATGAAATGGATAACTGGACCATATCAGTGTTGCCGTCGTCACCCGATGAAGAAGAAGAGACACGCCCATTATTGCCCACCAAGTAACGTTGGCCATCTTTAAGCCAACTGACAACCGGCCTTGAATTTTCATAAGTTTAGTTAATTTCCCATTAAATAAAACTTGTAAAAATTGTTAACCTGGGACTACCGGAGAACTGACACGTGATCGTGACGGACGTCTCTGCATCGGCGACTTGAATGTGCTGGGCAGCCGATGAGGCAACGACGTTGGACGATTCGACGATTCTGACTTGTAATTTGTCACGAAAAACGAGTTCGGTACGTGATTCGACCAATCCCATGGAATTGTTGACGGAACAAATGTAACGGCCCTGATCTTCAGCAACGACGGAAGCGATGAGTAGAGTGCCTCCAACGAGGCGATGACGGCCAAGTCCAAGCACTCCACCACGATGCTCTTGGGTAGCAGCTGATGCCACCAGTGGCAACAGTAAATTGCCATACTGAATCGTTTGGCTTTTGTACCATCTGTGTGGATCAATTTATGGTTTCGTACAATTGTTCAGACAAAGAAACTGAATGAAGTAAGTACTTACTTGATTTTAGGCGGAGGGTATCCGTGAAAAACACATGGTAAAACGGCATCTTGTCCACGCCAAACTCGTATTCGATTCGCACTTTCTACAATGACTGGTGCCATCTTTGTCATGGTTTCTAGGGTACACGTAAAGGTCATGTTATGAAGTTGGACAATCAATAATGTTGACACAATAAGATACCTTGACTGAGGATGATTCGTCCAGCAGTGGAACTGGTCATTGTTTGACCATTTGGCTGGACGAGAACACGACAATGATACAAATGATTTTCGTCGCCTTGTCGCGCAGACAAAACGTGCAAGTCGCCATTGGCCAACATCACGTGACGTCCATCTGTTTATTAAACAAAATTTAGTTAGTTTTCTTTTTGTTCTTTAATTAGTTTAATTACTACAGGCACGGCAACTAGATACCAAAAACCAAACTTTTTTGGAAACTGTTTCAATTTTCACAAAGAGTGTCTCATTTGAGTTGCTCCAACTTCCGTCCCATGCTGACGGTTGCCATTTCTGAATAAACCGCCTGGCAAACGTTGACTCGGAAAACCATTGCCAAGTGCAAACGCAGCAGATTTTAGTTCAAACAAAAAACATGAGTAGCGAGTATTTTCTATAGTGGAATAATTCAATTTATTCAGTTTTCATCAAATATTTACGTATTTAAATATAAAATAGAGCTCAAAACTTTAAGGATAATTTCATTCTGTGCCTGAGCAGAAGGGTGTTTTTTTTTTTTTTTTTTTGGCTCCTTAGGTTAACGTGGCCCGTATTACTTCATTTGTCGATCTTAAGTTATAGAGGTCGCATGCGAAAGTGCAATGAGTCATTGATTTCTACTTAACATACCTTGACTGGAGGTAAGAAAAATATCGTATCGATTATCTTGAATCCAAGACGTGACTGTAACGTAATCACGAACAGAATCTGGAACAGAGCAACGAAAAACAGCCGTACTGCCACGACGAACTCGAGGATTCTCCACGTTGACCTCGAATGGCGGCAATATCACTTTTTTGGCGCCAATATAAAAGCACAACCATTTTACGTAAGGAAAACGTTTACACAATTTTTTATTTTCACCATTACCTGCACGAACACGGACAGGAGTCGAGAGGATGCGACCAATGAAATTGGCTGCCAAACACCTGTAGTTGGCAGCGTGAACGTCTGGTCGGAACTGCTCCGGTCGAAAGGTGTGCAATGTTAAACTTCCATTAGGTGATATCGTGATTAGATTATTTGTCGTTGCAGACGTAGGAGATGATTCGACTGGATTCCACATGCCTGCTGCGTTGTTGCCTAAACGTTCTTTGAAAATCAAGTATTCAGTTCATTACAACTAAAAAATGAAAAGAACACAAAAAAAAAAAAAAATTGCGTTAACCTTTGGATGTGAGCCAAGTGATTTGAGGTGTAGGTTGTCCCCAAACTGGACATTCGATGGTGAATCCTCGATCGGGAGTAAAAGTCACGTCGGATGGCAATTGATTTTGAAAACGAGGACCAGCCGCTGCTGTTCCCGACGCAAATGTGTCCATCATTCCGCTGCCGGCGTGTTGATTGGATGAAGCAATCACGTTGCTGCTGCTGCTGCTACTATTGGCGTGCAATCCTATTAGGAAACAAGACTTTGGCTAAACGAACAAGTAGATGGCAAAAAAGGGGCACGGCCAGATGAAACCAATTAAAATGGAATTTCCCACTGCAAGTTTGACGTTGGAGCAACAGGGGAAGTGAGACGAAGAAACAATCACGTAATACGAAATAATGACGCTGGAGGTGATGGAGGCTCATACAGTGAGGAATATGTACGCACAGGGCGCGATGAAGCAGACGCTGTGAAACACAAAATAAAAGTGAGACGACGAAAATAATTGATTATCGATCGAAGGCACTGCTCCCTGTCGTCAGGGTCAATCTATAAAAGATGCAACGACGCGCAGGAGCTTCATATAGACCTTTTTTTTTTTCTCTTATATACATTTTATATATTTATTTCCCTCTGTTCCAACATCCGACCGAGTTTTTTTTTTTTTTATCGTTTCTAGAGCTGCTGGATGCCAAGAAAAAGGGACCACATCGTCAAGGACTATCAAAGGCGATCGAGAGGAATAAGGCCGTTTCGATATCAGGCCGTGCTCGTGATTATTTTGACTCGTGTGCGTCCGTCTCTTGCTGCCTCTTGTCTGTTCTGTTGTACAATAGCCCTAAGGATATGCATAGAGGCAGCAGAAGAGGAAACGGAATACATTTAGAGTCATTCGATTGCATAATGGATCATGTCGCTAACATGCAAAATACGCCCCTTTTATCACGAAAAAAGAAAAAATCTTGAGTTTGAGAGCATTGATGAGATTGGCGTCGAAATGATCGTTACACGCCAGACGTATGTACGAAACGCATCGAGTTTAAGCGCATCGATTGCGATGTATAATAGGAAATATGACCTCGTAGAGCGCCGTCAAGAGCCATGAAAAGAGTTTCCGATGGAAGCTAACAAAGGCATATAATACATACACATATCGATCGCTATGCGAGGACAATAGATCCAGCTCTATAGTGTACCTACACATGACGAAATGCGAGGTTGAACTAATAGGCAGATCCCTTCCATCTATGTGTGCAATTTAATTCTAAAGAATTCATTTTTTCTTCCTACCAGTTTCCCCCCCTTTTTTTTTCTTGTTTGTTAAAAAGGACAGCACATAAATGGGAAGGTAGGCCTTTTTTAAATGCTGCGCAGCCATGTTATTGTAATAGACGAAAATGGTGAGGCCGCAAAAGAAAAAGAGGGAATCCAGTTTTAATAGAGAGCCGCAGACAATAAATGCGGCTGTGCCCATCCGGCGAGCAATACTACACATCTAGAGTCTATTCTTTTGGGCCGCGTATCGCAAGGAAAGCAGTCGACTACACAGATAAATGTGGTGGATCGATTCCGCATTTATCTTGTGTATGCCAAGACGCTACCAACAGCACGTTTTGTGTGTGTGTTTTAAGAGCTTCTGGTATAAATGCGTTGGGAGAATCTTAGACGCTGTATCGGATGCAATATAGAACGAGACACGCCCTAGTTTGGATCTCAGTGGCGTCGACAGTTTTCAATAGGCTAACTTTGGAGGTAACTTTGCAACCGCCGCTGTTTCAAAGTTCAGTCTTTAACTTATTGCTTCTAATTGTATTAGACAATAATGCAGCCTATTCCGAATAGACGGCAGCACAGTCGGACGCATCAATTAGACTAAGACACACGTAAAGAATCGCCGTCGATTAGAAATGCTGGCCGACTTGATGAATATGCATGAAAATTTTGACGAATCACGTTCAAACGAAATAATCTTGCGTGACAATCGAGAACGACGAGTGCCATTGTTCTTGTCTCGCTGATGCGGGCGATAACGTAAGGTCGATATATGCCAGCGTTCCGCGTAACTGACTACATTTTTTTTTCCTTTTTGCTGCGTGCGGCTGATGGTTGCTGTTGCTGCATTTTTTTTTGGGGGGGGCGAACGTGCCGCTCTCCTTGATGACGATCAGTTCTTTTTTTTTTTGCCCATTCTTCTTTTGATACGAAATGCACAGACAAAGCGCATCTGCAGATTCAACTCTTATCCTACTCTACTATTTAGTCCTCACGGCACGTGTTGTTCAATACATCTAAAACGTACAAGCCTGTTTATAGATAGGTGGTCACCGACGCTACTGCTGCTGCTCGCGATATTATCGATTAGATTCGCTTCAACGTACGCAGACGGAAGCTGTTGCTGCTCCCTCGGACATGTCCGTTTGTTCGCATATATTGAAAAACTGGGCAAAATAAAAATAACCAATACAGTCGGGATATTAATCCCTGCCTCGTGCTGCAGGCCAATATGCACGAAAACATGCTGATGGACACAAAGAGCTTAAAAGATATCGAAGACGGCCATATATTTCACTGGTTCACTGTCGTTGGCAGGTCGTTTAATCTGTAGAATAGCAGCTGCATCAACGAGATTTTTCAAAGCATACAACTGTAAGTGATTCAAGAAAACAGCATTACATCGTGAATTGCAAATGGCCTATACATTCCCCACGGCGCTCCATGTTAAGTGATGGGTTTAAATGACAGATAGAAAACATGCGACACTTTTCGGTCTCTAAAAATGCAGTTGCATCCACAACCTGCCAGCAGCAGCAGACGAAACTCGTGTTGGATGCAATTGCGAAAAAGAAAACTTGTACATAAATACGGTTCGACTATTTGATAGCAGACGGCGTAAAGAACACGAACGAAAAGTCTAGATCCCCTTTTTAAACTTTGCCAGGAAGTAAAAAAAAAAAAAAAAGATGCTGCACACGAACTAAAACGTCTCTGCTGCTGCTGCTGTCACAGTTGATACGTGTAGAGTCTAACACCGGGCTGTGTTGTTGTCAACTTTGGTCATCTGCTCTGTCGCCCCTGCATCCAAGCTAAATTCGATTTACTTTCTTCCACTGCACCATTTTCCATCAGAGCAGGACATGTGTAATCTAACGCTCCCTGACTGTATATAGCTACACGGAAAATATATAGAAAGACTCTGTCTATGTAAGGTGACATATTTCTCTTTGTATCTGATAGAGAAAGATGGAGACAAGCTGCTCTACTTGTCAATGTGTCATCACCTTTTTCTTCGCGCTCTTTGGTTACATAAATAACGTGTCCGATCGTCTTTGATGTTGCCAACGAGTTCATACATCCGTCAGACAGCCAATACCTCCCCGTTACGCTCATGATCCAGCAGCAGATGTCAACTGTTTTGATCGACGGACTTATCTTTATCTTATATCTTAGTTTATATTTCAACATTGCGTCTGAATTTCCACATAATTCATTTTGATGCAAGAGATTCATGGAGATTCTTGCAACAAAATGAACATACAAAAATTCAGTCGCTTGTGCGTTACCCTACCTGACTTAAAATACCTTCATCATCTGTTACGCTTTATTCCAATTTGAACTCACGACTCTTGCTCAACAAGCCTCTAACTACAAAACTATACTTTACCATTTGACATCCTGGGCGCCAGCAAACTAAAGAGAATTTTTTAAGATCTAAAAGTCGCGGTATATAGTGTCATCCGCTGCAAAACACCGATGATGACAGTTTCAACTCTTTAACAGTGTTTAACAATAGTAAGGCTTAAAATTTTTTATTTTTTACGACGAATTTATACTCAATCAAGTCTCCTAAATATTGTTCTTTTTTTCAAACGTGCTATTTTGTTACACGAAAACGTACTTTTGTTAAATGAACATAACTGAACCACGTTTTTGTGAGTTTGGGTTGGGTCATGTTTCAATACTTTGAATAGAAAATAGTAACTTATGAACAAAAAGATAAATGAAATATTACAGAATCTTAAACCTTAAAAATCTGGATAATTTTATGGATACAATTTGCATTTTTAAATTCTTAATTGCTAAAAGAACACACTTTTTTTGAACGGAAATGGTTTCCGTAGCAATGCCCAAGCCAAGATGTGGAAAGTTTTAACGGAAAACTGTTATTGTTTTCGTAGTTTTAAAAAATGAACTGTATTAAACGGGCAATTCTGCAGATGATCGTGGAATAATAACTTATATCCGAGAAGGTTTAACTAGGGTAACAAGCCGTTAAAACGCGGAGCAAACATGATCGGTTCTTTTTCAACATGACAACTTATAAGCTTACGCTTTCCTTCATTAGAATGTACGGGAGGCTGCAGATGAATGTGTCAGAAATGGCAAATAAGGCGTAGGGAAAGCTGCCACATTTGTAAGCAGTCTCCCACATATATTAGTTGACAATAGCAATACGTTGGGTGTGTAGCCCAAGTTTTAGTGTGTTGTTTTGAGATCGGTCTTATCCTGTGATGGTAAGGATGTAAGAATGTGGATGTAGCAGAGGATTGTGGTTAATATCAAGTAGAATAAAGGCATTCTAATTTAAGTTAGAATTACCATTAAAGAGATCCTTGTGCATCTAATGAAAGTTGAATTTATGGCTAACCGTTGACGTGTTATGCTGCTAACATCAGCGAATCCTACCATCTTTTCAGATAAAACGGCCTGTATTATGTAAATACTGCATCGGCTAAGAGGAAAGTTTTGTCTTTAATTCTTCAATGGTGGAATGAGAAAAAAAACCAGTGGGAAGAACAAAGACTCTACTCCTAACTTTTTTTTTTTTTTTTTTTTTTTCTCTTTATGCAGAATAGTGTGGTTTGAGTTTTTGTAAATGGCAGAGACGGTGGAAAACAAAGAAAGAGAACACAATTCCATGATTGTCGAAAGCTGTTGATCGCACGGCTAGACGTCCACTCGACAAATGTTATGTGCAGCACTTGATAAAAGCGGAGCCGAAAAACTGCGAAATGAAGTTTCATTTTTTTCACAAGAAAATGGGCATTTACAAACGCATTGAATAGACGAGTGATGAAGGAGGGAACACACAAGTGCAATCGATTGATGGATGGTGTGCACTGATTTCCATTTGTCTACATCCGGGCTGCTGCTGAAAGGAAGTCAAAGAAGACACCATCCTACACGTTTTTTTTTCCCCCTATATCGACGTGTCAAGTGCATTTTATTCGTCTCTGGGATTCCGGATGTTTTTGAATTTGCTGGGGATTCTAGACAGGTTTGCAAACTAATTATATTCTAGCATTTTCTTGGTATACCTTAATGAGTTTTTTCTTTTTTCATTTCAGAGACGAAACTCCATGTTTCCTCTGTCAGAATTTCTTTTCTCGTGTTGTGCTTTTGAGCAGTCAGCACGTAACAAATAAAATACGAAATTTCTTCTTGGTCGGCGTTATGAAAGTGATGGAGCAGTGAAATGAAGCGAACACAATCAAAGCGTTTTGGGCCTAGCCGTTTTGAAAGATGGGGTGAGAAATCCAGCCACTTTAGCGCATCACCACTTCCACAGCCCCTTAATAAATAATCGTCCTTAGATTTAGCTGCACATCAAGGCACCAGCCCTCAAGCCAACACATTCAAATTTCAAGCAATTCTTTTTTTTTCTTAAACGAAAATAGGCTTCGTCTAAACGAAACTCTAGTCATACGATCATTAGTACAACACTAGACGTGTACGAAAAAAAAATCCTATACAATATCGTTATTTTTCTTCAACTTACTTCACGCGTTGCAAAGCATAGGTAAGCAATTAGCCAACATTTGGGTGAGTAAATGTTAGACTGTTTCGCTTCTACCCCGTTTGCTTTCCAGTTTAGGCGAATTATTTTAATATTTATAGATTTATATGTAAAAAGCAACAGCAGAGATTCACAGACTTGAACAACAGTGACACAGAAAAGAGAGAGAAAACAAAAAGGAAAGAGTGGTTGCTCTGGTTGTTATTGAAGATGCACTCCGGGGGAACGATCGGAAACCGTGACATCATTTGTTTCCTGTCAACTGTCCTCCCCCCTCCCCACCCTTTATTTTTTTTATTTATTTTTTTTTTTTTGGTTTTGGTTTCTTTCGGTTTGTTCTCGTGCCAAAAACGTTTACAGACTTAAACTCGGTAAAATCTCCCCATTTTTTTTTCCACCGTATAAACAGGCCTATATCTACAGTACATGTATTGTTATGACAAAGAATGAGCTCTTATGCGTGGTTGCTCCCCTAACCTGGCATAAGTCTTAACAGCAGCTGCTTGGTTACTAAATTATTCGCCAACATATGCGCTACATTCATTCGCATACGTAAACTTGTGCGAATCTAACGAAAGATTATTATTACTATTAAAAAAAAAAAAAAAGGGAAAAGCAAAGAAGGCATAACTAATTAACTCTGGTGACAATAGACAGTCTGCAACGAGGAAGAAGACAGCCGTACATCGTTTCGGGTCTGTAACACTAGATGAAGACATTGCTATCAGAGCTGGCTGCACCTAGCTATAACAATGTCTTCGTCTGTACACACACAAAGACAGGATTGAGCCGTAATAGTTATAGGTAACGAATCTCCTGATATCGATCCTATTCAAATTCCCATCAGCAAAAAAAAACGGTCTTGAATCTTCTATAGTGAAAACATAGAAAAAAAAAAAAAGTGTCACAAAAACAAAACTCCCCCCGCCCCCAAAAAAAAAATCCATTGTCTGTTAAGCACAGCATCTGACGTGCTACAGACAGCGTCTAGTTTGTATTAGAGAAAAGGCTTGTGGCTCTATAGTACTTGCGTCTAATCTATCGATTGGATGAGGCAAAGAGAGAACGTGCTGCACACGAAATGCTGGGCTATGTAGGAGAGAGTACGCGGATGATGTGGCAAAGCCTCTCCCATCCGCATATGTCGATACCGAGACAGACGAAGTACTTTTCATAAGAGAAACAGGACAAAGCAATGAGTACATATATACACCCACCAACGTAAAAAAGAGCGGACATGTATAAGGACAACAAATCTACCTAAAAAAATAAACAAACATACGGATGTCTAAGGCCATTGTACAAGAACGCACAAATCCGCAGGCTACGTCGGTGTCTGTCGCGCTATGTCTCCCTTCTCCCTCCCAAATCATATGCATAAAAGGGTACAAGAATCCGGCAAAGAATTTGAATAATGTCGTCTGTCCGGTTCGCTCACGTCCGGAAGCGCATAACAGCATAATCGCCCGTTAAACAGACTCAATCATTTGCAAACCAAATAGAAGCATTGGGTTCATAGAAAAAAAAAACTTTGCTTGGTAATAAAGTGCATTCATAGAGCGCTCGACAAGACCGAGATACGGGTTTTGCTATACCATCGACGCCCAACTGTTGTTATCAAATTGGAGGATATATGAAAGAATGTCCTTACGACTTACCAGTTATCAGCATGCAGCAAGTGAAGATGAGGGCAGCGGTGTCTACTTGATATGGAATAAAGACTGGAGAAGCCATTGGTTTGCTTTGGTGCTGGCGGCTGCAAAGGAAGCAGTTGTTAACAGGACATTTTCCAAGTTATGCGTAAATGGAACACTCGATGATTGTGTGCAGTCTTAGCGAAAACGGCTATCACAAGGATGCGATGGAGAAGGAACGCCGGATGTGCTGTCAACGGTGGTCGAGCACCGACTGCCGGAGATGAAGCCGGAACATCCCATATAGTAACGTGCTGCTGACTGCAAGCGTCTGCCTTCGTCATTCTCACACATGAATATCGTACCAAGTGAACGCATGCTCTTTGCATGATGCATGACATCTGTAGACATCAACGTGCAAGCTCCTACTCTCCATCCACAGATATGCTGCTCTGTAACAAATGGACAGATGGGGAAACTAGAATGGTATACAACCACAGGACAAAATTAAGTCATAAGAATAATATCAATTGGAAATTTAGAAATGATTCATGCATGCTGAAATAAAATTTATACCACCCTGAAGATGTAACCATAAATGTCAGCATTATGGACTAAAAATTCCATTGACCCGTTGAAGAAAATCAATGGGATGTAGCCGAGTTCATCAGTGGCTGAAAAAGTGATGGAATATCATATTTAAAGAAAATATTTCTAGTACTTCAAGGTGCAATTAGACATTGGCAAGACCAAAGCTGCTTACATTTCACATCCAAGATTCTTCGCAGACCAAAGAAAATGATAGTACCAGGTATCATCAGCTCAAAATTGTTCAGTAGTGGTAAATAATGCGAGGCACTTATTTTGCTGACTAACTTGCTTTTACATTTATTCTGCTGTGATGACACATCTTCGTCACTGCATCTATCTTCCTAAACACCTCTTTTGGAATGAAGAAAGAAAGTTAGATCTTACTTTGAACCCATTTAGATAAAAGCCACATCTTAACTAGGAACATAAAAGTTACCAGCAGAAGTAATCAAAAGCAATAGCTTATTTAATCTTTAGCTCTTCAGATGGTGAATAAGATCCCTGCCGTTGATCTGTAAAATAACAGTTTCCAAAAATTGACCAAATATATATCAGAACCACAAACAATTAAAACTACCATTTAGAAGAAGGTGCTTTGCAGGATAATGTTCCATTCTTTTTATGTAAATGTCCAAGATAAATTTTGATTGTTCAACAAACTCAGTTCCTGGACTGTTTGCCTTACATAGCTATTCAGAAGAAGAAATGAGGACGTCAAAAACAAAAGAAAGTTTACTTTTTCCGCGCCAAAATTGTCGAAGTTGTAGTAGTTCCGTTTAAGCTGGCTATTCGAATATCATATTATCCTTTCGTAGCATTTAGAAATTATAGCTAAAAAAATATGCACTGATTAAATGTTAAATTATGATGATTTCTTTTTTAAATTGTTTATTTTTTTTTAACCTGAAGCAGCCTGAAGGGTCAATAGCCGATCGCCACCAGAGGCGTTACACGCAAATCAGTATGCAAAACAGTCCTAGTATGGTGCCGTAGTATGGCGTAGTTCGGCTTGTGTCATTGGCTACTAAACACCCACCTGCTATAATAGCCTCGTTTTCATTGGTTCGTTAGATAACTTAGATTTGGGCGCGCTTAGACACGATTTTGGGGCACACTAGGTCGATCATCCGGATGGACGAAGGATGTTCTGTTCATCGTACCAAGTATTAGAAACCCATTGAGTTTAAGCACGAAAATAAGGTAATTTATAAGATAATCGCGTGTTTTATGGGTGGAATCATGTTACAAGAAAACCATTATGTAATTTTAAGTAATTTGCCTTGTCTGATGTAGTCGGGAAAGACAAGAAAATCTGATGACGAGGCCACGTGTTACCAATCAAGTGCTGAAATGGAAGAAAACCTTGATGAATGGTTTTTCATGTGAAGCTACTGGTAATTGAGCTGAGAATTTTTGAAGTACTGCTGTTTTCAACTTGTATCTTTAGATTTTCCACGCCAGTCTCTGGCCTTCCTATTCCGTATGACTTGCTGATCGGACGGCAGAAAAGGCAAGGAAGCAGCCCATTTTTTACTGTTGTATCTCCGAACAAATTTTGAAACAAATCTGTTTAGGAAGCTGTGTTGAGCTTAGTGACTGAGAACCTTTTCAACCATGGAGTGATGACAGGGATTTCGTAAGTTGGCTGACCCAACTTTCGACCTGATTCCTCGTAGCTGAAGGCCGTGTTTGGATGTAGGTGAGCTGACTGTCTAGTCAGGTATCTCTTTATCCTTTTAGCCTTATACTTTTAAAGAAAATTTTCTTTTTCAATTGAATAGAATTTTCTACGTATGCAATGTGGCTTGATTAAGTTAACTGGTTTCGTGTTGGCCAAAAGACAACTAGTATTTCATGCTTTGAACATGCTTGTGCCCATTAGAACAGTGATGATCTGGTTAAAAACGTCTGATCTGCTGTCAATGGCAAGTAAACACAAATAAACTAATTAATCGTTATTTTCTTCCACTTGGCAGCGTTAGCTTGGGCAATGGGATATTGTGAAACCTTCACTCGATGGGAGCAACGAAGCAATATTGAAGTACCACAGGAGGAGGTAAAACTGAAATGTAATTTAAAATAAATAGGTATCCGTCAAATGACTTAAGTCGTTTATTTAAAACAGCACACAAGCGAATATGAGGATTCCTTGCTGAAATGTCGGAAGAAAGCGGCATATAATGCAACTATTTAACGATGATTGGTACGTAAGTCATGTTGAATAATGGAAAAACAGGTAAATAAATGTAAAGCATTCTATCCCCCAGGTTGTTTTTTTTTTCTTAGTTAGGAATCATATGGAAGGAGCGATGGTAAATGGAGGATTTATTCCAACGGTTGGCTTCGGCCGTTGCAACTGTGTCTGGTTGTTATCAATTCTTATTTTTGGTCTAAACCCAATTGCTAAAGTGAGTGGCAACTGGATAATTGTGTTTCGTTGAGGTTGTGAATGCGCGGACAAATTGGACGAAGGTTGTCCACTCGGTTATTGTTCATGGAAGTGTTCGTTCAGTGAGTCTCCACCCCGGGATATTGGAGCAAAAGAACTGAAAGGGTATGTAATTTGAGTATGTATAAATGGAGTAAAGCTTGGTAAATTAAATAACTTTTTTTTTAAACGAATTTTCCTAGATGTTAGTGATCGATCGTGATTTAGGGAATTGCGAAATGGATGTAAAAGAATGGACGTGAAAAAGACGACGAAAGAGTACAGCGGCGCAACTTCTGAATGTTGCAATATGCAACTTACGCTTCCAATTCCGGATTGTGTTCCCGCAGCAAGATGGTTGAGCACGTTTCAAAGCGATTTTGCTTTATGTTACTTCTTATCTGTTGTAATATTTGCTTTTCTTTGTAAATGTGTGGAGTTATTAGCTTTTAAGTTGTAGAAAAAATTACACAGGGATGAGTGTTGAGGTGGTGGAGGGTAGTATGATGTAAATATGTAATTAATTTGTTCGGTTGATTGGGGTAGATTGTGCTAATCTATCCTAACTTGCATGGTTGTAAGGTTTGAATAGGAAGTTGTGTCAACTTAGTAAAGTTCCTGATTTTTGTTGGGTAAAGGTGAGTTGGGCAAGATTAAAGGATAATGAACGTTAACATCATTTATCCTGACACATCTACCACATGTTTGTTCCATACAGAAGGTAAATGTGTCCAAGTATCGCGAAATTTAATCGGAAAAAAAACATACAATATGTGCAGGTAAAAGGATAATTAAATTATAATAGCAGCGTATGTGCAGGTTATGTTCATAACGAACCAAATGTTGGTAAGTAAAACGAACTAAGGTAGGATGTTTTTATATGGATATAAACTATAAAGTGGCGGTGGTTTAATTATTTAACACCTTACTATATATAGCTAAATTAGCTTATTACCATGTTATTTCCAGATTGAATTCGCGCAGAATTTGCTATTATCGTCGAAGCAACCTAGCAGATTTTTGTTTAGTAAGAACACCTTAAAGCATGCATACCAATAAACTGACTAACATTTCATTTAGATTTGAAATTAAATCATCCTTTAATGGACAATATGATGGTCAAAAGATAAATAAATTGTTAGTCAAAAGATAAATAAATTGTCGGAATGAGCTCGCCATATTTTAGTTCCGCGAATAATCAACAATTAAACTAAGCGTTTTTATCAGTGTCCGCCAAACACTATCGCCATCTATTGGTACGACATTTAGTTGAACCATTTTAGACTGCAAAGAACCATGCATGCGTAGCAGAAAATTCCTTAAAAACAAATCCCCAACATTTTTGCGTCAAATCATATGTTAGCAACAAATACTAGCATTTAACAGTATCAAGCGTCGAATAAAAAATAAGGAGCAACTTTGTATCTGGAATTTCCACTGCAGACGGTCTCCTAAACACTATAGCCACCTATTGGTACGATATTCAGTTTTCTACATTGGGTTTCAGTTTTTAATACTTCAAATGCCATAAGATTCACGTGTAAAAGATAACAATTTTCGTAATCCTTGCTTAATTTAGTTTAAAATACATTATTCCGATGCGGAATTGAACGCTGATCACGAATATCGGCTTTGTTTTGACATTGGGCTTTAAAAAATGGAGAAAAACGAAGAAAATGACCGTGGGAAAATTGCCCCCAAAACCGTCAAAAATTGACCATCGTCGAAATTGCTTGAAAATTACAGAATATACTCCAAATGGAATACTGATTCCGAGAAAATTGCTATTTTTTTCATAACACCAACCGTTTTGGAAATACAACGAATTTAACAATTACTGGCGCGCCAGTACGCTCCAGCGCTAGCGTGACACATCAAAGTTATTCAATCCTATGTTTTTCCAAAATGGTTAATGTTATGACAAAAATAGCAATTTTCTCGGAATCAGCATTAAATTTTGAGTCTATTCTGTCATTTTCAAGCAATTCTAACGATGGTCAATTTTTGACGGTTTTGGCGGCAATTTTCCCACGGTCATTTTTTTCGTTTTTCTCCATTTTGTTAAGTTAAATGACAAAGCAAAGCCGATATTCGTGATCAGCGTTCAATTTCGCATCGGAATAATGTATTTTAAACTAAATTAAGCAAGGATTACGAAAATTGATATCTTTTACACGTGAACCTAATGGCATTTGAAGTATTAAAAACTGAATATCGTACCAATAGATGGCTATAGTGTTTGGGGGACCGTCAGCAGAAGAAATTCCTGATACAAAGTTGATACTTATTTTTTATTCGACGCTTGATACTGTTAAATGCTAGTATTTGGTGCTTACATATAATTTGACGCAAAAATGTTGGGGAAATGTTTTAGGGCATTTCCCGCTATTACAGTCATTCGTATCATTTTCGCAGCCGACTATGTCGGGCTTATTTTGTTTTATTTATGTGCGACTTTCATTTTTGGTTATATTTTAAGACAAAAGATGGCGCAGATGGACCTATGTTTTTTAATGACAAGTGAATCAGCAGTGTACTGTGAAACCGGTGTCTGATTATTTGTTTTATGTGTTACATTCCAAAGAAAAGTATAATAAAATCTAATGGTATGGTTCCTATTTTCTAGTTTTCATTCTTTCTGTGTACTTCAAGTGAATCACATTAAATGGAGTATTTCTGTGCAAAGATTACTCAGGTGTCAGCTGCCGTAGCCACAAGCTTCTGCAACTTATTACTTTACTTTCATCATGCTATTCGATTGTTCGTTGATAGGTATTCAATTTATATTTTGGCAGTCAGAATGCAATGCTTATGATTCTGCTTTTAAGACTTAGCTTATGAAACTTAAATTGCAGAGGATGCTGATGGTGAAGGAAGATCATGAACGACACAAGTCAAATGCGTTGAAACATCATAATTTCATTCTGCTACACGTTGTCCATTGGCCGTGTCCCGTCATGTCAGAGAAACACAGCATATGTGGTTTTGCAAACCCGGAACCATCACCATTTCCCCAGTCTTCTCATCATATCTACTGAGGGGCTCAAGCGGCAATATTTTGTATTGAAGAGTGAGGTATTATACTTATATTTTGGCAGTCAGTATGAAATAAATGTGACTTTGCCTTTTTTTAGCTTGTGGAATTAAAAGTGCAAAGAATGCTGGCCCTGAAGGATGGTCACCAATGAAACAAAACTATGAATTGCAATTCAGCATGACATTGTTACTCTCTTGGACCACTCATCGTTTCCTGTAAGTTTTAATCTGGTAAAAAGCAGCCTGCTTCTCTATGTGTCAACGGTTAACAACCACTATTTCAGCAGGCCGCCTTTTCATTGCTACCTTCCAGCCAACAGATATCCTTCCTCCAGTCTTCGCCCGTCGCCCCGTCTTCGCCTCGCCCGTCTTCTTCTCGCCCGTCTTCGCCTCGCCCGTCGCCACGTCTTCGCCTCGCCCGTCGCCCCGTCATCGCCTCGCCCGTCGCCCCGTCATCGCCTCGTCCGTTGCCTCGTGGTCGCCACGTCATCGCCTCGAGATCGCCACGTCATCGCCTCGAGGTCGCACGTCATCGCATGGTCTTTGTGGTATCGTTGTATATTTTTGTTTAATTGTGTAGTACTAATTAACTCGTTGGCTGCCACGCCCTTTTTCTCCCCTTTTTGTTTTAGCTTTATAGGGACGGGCCGCGCTGTTCTGCCTCATAGCCTATATGTCATGAGGTGGAGCAGTTGCCACTGCCCAAGATTCGCCGTAAGGCGCTGTAGGCAACGCACCAGAGGGACTCCCTTTGCCCGATGTGTGGTGGAGACCTGGGGTGTGCGTTCCCACAACGGTCTCCATCATCATGTCAGCCCAGACTTGTCAGCGGACAGTCCCCCTTGGTCGCTATCCTTCCGATAGCGACGTAGTTAATGTAGATTTAGTGGCGTGGCAGCCAACCTGTTAGTTAGTTATTTATGTATGTATGTGTTGTATTGTATTTTATTTTTTAATGTAAATATAAGTGGTGGACTTGAGGGTGGATGGAGGGACAATAAAAAATATATATATTTACTTGAATTGAGTTTTTTTTTAGAAATATATCTATCATCTGTAGTGGGGATCGAACCCTTAACCTTTAGCATACCAGTCCAATGCTTTACTATTATGCCAATTACAGTGTTACAAACAAAAAATTTTCTTCCTAAATATCCTTGTTTGTAATGCAAAGGTAGATAGGCTTTAAAAATTGGATCATTTCATGTATTGTACTAGGTAGCTCAATGTTAGAGCGATTGACTAATATGTAAAAGGTTTGAAGTTCGAATCCCAGTATAATGGAAACGATTAACCATTGGAAACAACGCTTCCCTTCACGGGCGGCAATAACAATGAAGGTAAACTGAGAAAGCTAAAAAAAAAAAAACAAGTTGATAAATTTAATGTGTAAACACAGCGAAAACAGACAATGAAAGAAATAAATTTTGCAAAAAATATTTTATAAAAAAAATTTTATTGACAATTCTCTGCACATTACAATTATTTTTGCAACTTTAAAAGGGCATAATATCCCTTTCAATAATTGCCGTCAACCCAGGCAGGGGGAGACACTGCCTTGTTGACCCACCGGGGAGATTACCCGGTGATTGGCTAAGAGAAGCCGGAAGAAGAGCTGAAGATTTGGAACATTTTATTACAGGAGCGATTAACCTTTAGTTCGGATTTGTGGGTAGCCACGTCGCCCTCCGTGAACACATCATCGGACTAAGCGGACCCCCACGTCCCCTTTCCGGCCAGAGCCCTCCAAACCTCGGTATATGTTATTTTTATATATACCGTGCAGTAGGGGCATGACCCCCTACGGGCTTATTAAAAATCTAGGGGAAACGGGGCCACAGAAAGAAGGGAGCCCAGATATGCACTTCAATTTTTGAATTTTAAATACCGTTTGGGGAATATATATAAAGTGTAAAAATTCCATGTCTTCCATCCAATAGTCACAGTTTATTCAACGTCTTGCCCCAAACCAAGAACATTTACAGAGCCAGTGTTACTCGTCACCTTAATAGAAAACAAACATTAACTATTGAACAGAAAATTATGTAGGTTTGATACAGTTAGCAAAAATTGCTTCATGTTTACTTACAAGTCCCTTTCTACGAAGATGAGTTTAGGCTTTGAAAGGTTATTTCAAACTGCAACTACAGGAAAACCATCTGACTCTTGATCACCAAATAAATCCAAGTTCCCCTGTGCCCTAGAAAGGTTTTCGCGTTTTATTAGAATGTTAATGCAATTCTATATAAATCTCCTACCACGTTGAAAATGACTTTTTTCCATCAAGCTGGTGCCAACATCAGTTCTTTAAATATAGCATATCAAACAAAACCTGGTAATGAAGCAGAACTTTTCACTAAGCTATTAATAGCGTGGTGTGCTGCACAACAGGTTTTCACCAAGAACTAGTGCTTTTACCTTTTAGAATTCAACTGCACATTGGTAACCATCCTAAGGAGAAAAATGATTGTGAAAATATGGCACACTTGGCGATATACTGGGATTCGGCAAAACATTTCCAATTCGCGAGGCAACCATTATTATGGCAACCAAACTCGATGTAGCCCTTTGACAACGAACAAATTGACAGTTCAGTAGAGTACTCAGTAACAAGCAATTCCTCCGCTAGATGTCTTCTAAATATAGGTGCTTTAAAAAATAAACAATTTTTGGTTTCATGGTCACCAAAAATACTTGTTGCAAATATGTTCGTTTTTGCTTCTGCAAGTGTAAATGGAATCAATGTCAAGTGTTCCATGGCTATAAGGATAGGAGGTATTCAAAAGGCCTAAAATAAATGTTTTATAGCATTAACCTAGAGAAAAAAGTTAACAATAGAATGGGCAACATTACCAACCAATCACCAGACAAGGCAAAAAATTCTTCAAAGCAACTACAAAGCTACATGGCTGCCAATATGTACTGCTCCTATTTATGATAACAATGTATGAAAGGTAGTAACAGCAAATGGTTTTACTGCTGTTTTGTTTCTAACCTGACCTTAAAATGCAAACCTCTCATTTTCTTTTCGAGGAAGATTGAATTTTCTGTCCTACGTGTTTCTGTCAAGGACTGTGGGGTCCACCGTTACAAGACTCTTCATCAGCAAGAATCTTTTCTCAGTGCTCAGGATCTGCAAATGTTGTGAATGAAAAATTGTTTATTAAAAATAATTTTCCAAGTATTATTGAACAACTTGCTTAACCAAGGAAATGAACAATGTTTGTCTCCACAATCCTGACATGATTGAAATGACAAGCTTTGTTTATTTCATTAATTCAAATTTTTTTAAAAAGTACAAAGCCCGACTGCATGGTAGTGCAGTTTGGCTTGATGCCTTTTTTAAAAACCAAGGGGTAGCAATAACTATTATCTCAATGTTCCTGTCTTACTTACTTTTAATGACACGAGTTACCATCCCTGATAGCAAGCAAATAAACTCTTGTGTTCATGGTATAAGAAGAAATAATGGCCAAGAATAATGCAATATTGAAAGAATGATATTACCACACATTTATGATCCTTCATAATGGCCATCTAGCATAGAAATGAAAGAACAGGGGCCAAAGCACCACAATGTCTTGTTCACAACTTGTGATATTCCCTAAAATTTAAAAAGAAACACATGACAACATGAAAAGAATTACTTCTTAATAATGTCCCATTCATTTTGTAATTTGAAAAGGAGTTTCAAATATCGTAGGTATTCTCAAACTAAAGTTTCTTGTGGAACAAAGTTTTTGTTAGAATTAGAAAAAATGTCTTTGGTTAACAAGGTTTTCTTGATGAAACATTCACTGAAATATTACTTCACCAATTCTTCCTGATGTGTCCAATATTTCGCCCGTCAGATGCAAACCACATGTTTCACACACGACAATGAACTAGCAAATGATGACTAATAGCGGTTCAAAAAACTCAAACAACGTTGCCACATATTTCAAAATGGGCGGCGAATTCAAATTAAGATACAACTTTTTAGTTTTCTCTCGCACAGGAAGATACTATGCAAAAAGCAAATTAAAACAAGGAGATGGCTGGTTGTCTTTAGGGTTTACAATGGTAAGTTTTTACTGTAAGGGAATTTACATGTCTCGCGGTGAATTTGCTGGCTTTTAATGCCGCCTTCATGAAAAAATGTTTAATTAATGTAAAGTCAGGAACTTTACTAATTTAACCCAACTTCCTATTCAAACCTTACCCCATGCAAGTTAGAATTGATTAACACCACCTACCCCAATCTGCCGAACAAATTATGTCATATTTACATCCTACTACCCTCCACCACCCCCTCAACACTCATCTCTGTGTAATTTTTATCTAGACCTTAAAAGCTAATAACTCCACACATTTACAAAGAAAAGCAAATATTAAAACAGATCAGAACTAACATAAAGCAAAATCACTGAGAAACGTTCTCAACCATCTTGTTGCGTTAGGGTAGTTTGTTGCGAATTGGTTTTAGACCAAAAATAAGAGTTGATAATAACCAATCTAAGTTGCAACGGCCGAAGTCAACCATTGGAATAAATCCTCCATTTACATTGCTCGTTCCAAATGATTCCTAACAAAGCCAAAAACAACCTGGGTGATAGAATGCTTTACATTTATTTACTGTTTTTCTGAAGTTCCATTTTATTCTTTTTTTTCCATTATTCAACATGACCTACGTACCAATCATCGTTAAATAATTGCATTATTTGCCGCTTTTTTTCGACATTTCAGCAAGGAATCCTCGCATTCGCATGTGTGCTGTTTTAAATAAGCGACTTAAATCATTTCACTGAAATTTATTTATTTTAAATTACATTTCACTGTTACCTTCTCCTGTGGTACTTCAGTATTGCTTTACGTGGCTCCCATCAAATGAATCATTCACAATATCCCATTGCCAAAGATAACACTGTCAATTTGAAGAAAATAATGATTAATTAGTTTATTTGCGTTTACTTATTAACAATATTCCTCAACCATAAAACGGTCCGAACCCAGAAAATGTTTTGCCAACCTGTTGTTGAGTTGAGGATTCGAGTAACAAGTTGTTAATCCAATTGAATAAGCTATATTATATTTTCCATGTAATACCTTGAAAATTCTTCCGCACATGATGAAGCTGGGACAGGTATAGCAGTGTAAATTCCTCATCACCATAATTCCCACTTGCGAACTGCTCATCCACAGGTTCACATTGCCTTGTATATGAATAGAAAAGAATTACATTGTAGAATAACTTTTACAATTGATGTGATTCATCTACTTTACTTACACCAAGGTTAGCTCATCATCAGATTTTCTTGTCTTTCAAGACTACATCAGACAAGGCAGAGTACTTAATATTACATTATTGTTTTCTTCTTACATGCATAAAAAATGCGATTATCTTATTAATTACCTTATTTTCGTACTTAAACTCAATGGAGTTTCGAATACTTGGATCGATGAACAAGACATCCTTCGTCCATCCGAATAATGGACCTAATGTGCCCCTATGTGTCTAAGCGCGCCCAAATATAAGTTATCTAACGAACCAATGAAAACGAGGCTATTATAGCAGGTGGGTGTTTAGTAGCCAATGACACAAGTCGAACTACTCCATACTACGGCATCATACTACGACTGTTATGCATACTGATTTGCGTGTAACGCCCCTGGTGGCGATCGGTTATTGACCATACTGGTTAAAAAAATAAACAATTTAAAAAAGAAATCATCATAATTTAACATTTAAACAGTGCATATTTTTTTAGCTATAATTTCTAAATGCTACGAAAGGATAATATGATATTCGAATAGCCAGCTAAAACGGAACTACTACAACTTCGACAATTTTGGCGCGGAAAAAGTAAACTTTCTTTTGTTTTTGACGTCCTCATTTCTTCTTCTGAATAGCTATGTAATGCAAACAATCCAGGAACTGAGTTTGTCGAACAATCAAAATTTATCTTGGACATTTACATAAAAAGAAATGGAACATAATCATGCAAAGCACCTTCTTCCAAATGCTAGTTTTAATTGTTGTGGTTACGTAGATATATTTGGTCAATTTTTTGAAACTGTTATTTTACAGATCAACGGCAGGGATCTTATTCACCACCTGAAGAGCTAAAAATTAAATAAGGTATTGCTTTTGATTACTTCTGCTGGTAACTTTTATGTTCCTAGTTAAGATGCAGCTTTTATCAAAAAGGGTTCAAGGTAACAACTAACTTTCTTTCTTCTTTCCAAAAGAGCTGCTTAGGAAGTTAATTGCAGTAACAAAGATGTGTCATCACAGTAGAATAAATGTAAAAGCGTGTTCTTCAGCCCAATAAGTGTCTCGCAATATACCACTACTGAACAATTTTGAGCTGATGATACCTGGTATTATCGCTTTCCTTGGTCTGCGCAGAATCTTGGATGTGATAGTGTATTCATCTTTGGTCCAATGAAATGAAAAAAAACTCATTAAGGTATACCAAGAAAATGCTAGAATATAATTAGTATGCAAACCTGTCTAGAATCCCCATCATATTCCAAAACATCCGGAATCCCAGAGACAAATAATTGCACTTGACACGTTGATATAGGAAAGAAAACATGTAGGATGGAGTCTTCTTTGACTTCCTTTCAACAGCAGCACGTTGTAGACAAATGGAAATCAGTGCACACCATCCAGCAATCGATTGCAGTTGTGTGTTCCAGCTTTCGACAATCATGGAATTGTGTTCTCCTTCTTTGTTTTCCACTGTCACTGCCATTTACAAAACTCAAGCCACATTATTTTGCATAAAGAGGGAAAAAAAAGGTTAGGAGTAGTCTTTGTTCTTCCCACTGGTTTTTCTCACTCAACCACTGAAGAATTAAAGATAAAACTTTACTGTTAGCCGATGTAAGATTCATGTAATACAAGCCGTTTATCTGAAATGATGGTAGGATTCACTGATGTTTGCGGCAAAGCACGTCAAGGGTTAGCTACAAATTCAACTTTCATAAGATGAATAAGGTTCTCTTTAATGATAATTCTATCTTAAATAATATTACCTATATTCTTCTTGAGATTAAGCACATCCTCTGCTACATGCACATTACTACATCCTTACCCTCACACATTAAGGGAGGTCTCAAATAAAACACTAAGAATTGGGCTACACACACAATAAAGTGCTATTGCCAATCAATATACACGGGAAATTTTGTAACAAAATGGCGGCATTCCATAAACCATACTTGCAACATATAAATACATTCATTAGCAGCCCTAACAGTGTTTCCACTTTCCGCAAAGTGGTATCCCTAGAACGTTGCCAGACTGGGGACATAAATCCCTATTTAAAAAAAAATAAAATCCCCAGAAAAATCCCTGTTACTTTCTGACATAGCCTACTATAATAACGGCCTGTCAGCGCGCAATACCTCCAGCGCCTAAAACTGCATAGGGGCGTTATACCCCAAACCGAGCTCCACTTTCCACTGTTTGGTAACGAATGCAGAATTGAAATGTGTGGGAAAAACAGTGGAAAGTGGAACCTAGCGCCGCGCGTGGCCAGCTTACGGTAGGAAAGGGAAAAAAGAAATCACTGAGGCTAGATTCGGACTCGGTTCTCCAGCTTATATTTAGCTTGTTATATTGTTATATAGCTTATATATAGCTTGTTCTCTGCCTCGCCAATAAATAATATTACCAAACATTCTCTATTTGCAGCTACTTACAAAACCACTCTTTCATGCTTGAACTTCATCAACAACAACAACTTGGCAACACACATATAAGCTGTACGTGTGTTAGATACAAAAAGGAACAACAAAAACTTACGGGTATCGAATTGGGTCACACAGCCCGATTATTAGCTGCCAGCATCCATGAACCTAGTGGCCATGGGGAGGCTTACGAACAATCTACGAGCTCCGATTACCTCTTTTCTACCTTTCAGCTTTTGGGTCGATTTTCAAGGTAGTGAACAGTTCTACAGATCTGGCAAGTTTTTTTTTGCCATGGGGGGGGAGAAGAAGGTCAATGGTACGCCACACAGTGGCATCTAGCGGAGGTAGAGTGAGGTAAATGGTACGCCGCACAGCGACATCTGGCGGAGGTAGAAGTGACATCTGAGTGAGGAGAAGTGATAAGTGGTACGCCATCTATTGGTCAGTAAACACAGTTTGTAATGAATTAAGTCACATGACATTGTGATAAGAGGCAAGGAAATGACTCGGAAATGGAAATATGTCACTGTCTATTTTCAATAACCATTTGTTTAGCACCAGTAGGTAAGGAAAATTTGATTTGCATTTTGTCATTTTCCAGGGTTTTGCTGAGTGAATATGCAGTTTTTCAAGATAACTGCAAATGTCAGTCCCATAATCAGGAGATTTTTGGCTGACATCTTTACTACGTGAACTTTAGAAGGCCTTGTTATACAAAAGGGCGTCCCATGGAGAAACTGGGCTTCATTAATGATTCAAGTATTGATTTTACAACTCAAATGTTAATGTTTGTATTTCTTTTATTCAGACTCAGAGAACAGCCTGGTTGCCAACTTTTAGCCATTGCGTTGCAATGAATGTATTTATAATCCAGAATCAACACTCACAAATGCAAAAATACAGAAAGGAAAGTTCCAAATGATAAGCCCGTCAGTGTTGTTAAAAGAGTATGGATATTTTGGTCCAACTCGCACACATGGTGTGTTCCAAGTAAAGTGTGTAGGTGAATACTTGTGGAAAATGTAATCCAAGCCTTCCATGTTGTATTTGTTTCATTTAAAGCGAAGCACAAAAATTGGTTCAAATCTTTTCTGTGGCCACATTTTACCTTGATATTAATTTCTCTTTCATTCCAGGCTCCATGATGACATTTTGCAGCTTACCGTAAAAGATGTCCAGGCATTATATTTCCCTGTTTGAATCAACTCATGAGAATCTTGAAAACAAGCTAAGCCAAGAGAAGAAAATTGGGAGAAAAAAGAACTAAAGCCCAGGTTTGTTTCAAATTTTTAGTAGCAATGAACATGAAGATGTGGTCAGTAAATCTATAGTTTTCTCCATGTCATTATGGATGTCCAGTCTTACAACAGGATTTGACCAAAATTTTGAGGTGGAGACAATTTTAAGTTGAGTGATGACGGTGAAGAAACTATATAGGTAACCATATTGTTTTGTTTTTATTAAAACTTCACCATGTCATTTTCAAGAGATATTTTTTTTTGTTTTTAGGTAGTTCTACGGATGTGTAGAGAATGGTGGTTGCAGGGCAGGAGAGTCATTCTTTTATACAGTACCTTTCCATGTTTATTATAAATTGTCTTTTACCCGCTTAATGTAGCTGGGACATGAAATATTGGAATTGTAGTGGTAGGATATTTGGCTTACTATGTCTAGTTTTATTTAAATTCTATATATTCAATTCCATAATTAATTGTATTATTATAATAGTATCATGTTTTATTACAGGCTGACCAGAATTACAAACACATTGTTGCAGCAGTCTTTCAACGATCATTGTTTTACAGTGCACAGAATATTTTGGCTTAGCATAACATTACTTTGGAAACACAGGTCTGTTTTAAATTCTCAACTAGAAACAATGAACATCAAGATTTTATAGTTTTCTTCATGTTATTATAGATGCCCAATCTTCCAACAGGATTTGATCGAAATGTAGGTGGAGACCTTTCCATTGTTATTATTATAAATCTTGAATTTGACAGGAAATATTGCACTTTTAATAAGTATTTGCCAGGAAATATTGCAATGTTGTTAACCAATTGGACACTATCCTGTTTGTGAAAACAGTTATTGTCTAGTCTTATCCGAAAATTATTTTTGGGTAATTATATTTTAATTATTTTTCTGTTTAACTTATTATTATATTTATATTTTATTTATCTAGATTTATTGTTTGTATTGTTGGTCACCAGAGTTACAAACACATTTGATTGCGCGTTGGGAGTCTTTCAATGGAATTGTAGTGACAGAACATCTGCCCGGTCGTGGACAAAGATACTTTTTTCTGGGTAATTGTATGTTTTGTTAAATATTTATCTAGTCTATTGAATGAGAAGGAATTTTGTTATAATGTCATTATTTTAATACAGACTGACCAAATATTAAAACACATCAGTGAAGACTTGTAAAGCATTGATCTTTCAGTGAACAGATTTAAGGTTAGGATACCATCAGATGATGTAATACTTACTCAGAATCGGAACGTGTTGAAATATTAAGTTGAACCACTTTTTCTGTAATGGCATTGATAAGACTGTCGATAACTAATAATTTCTATTTACATTCAGGAATAGCAGGTGAGTAATGCTATATAATGTACAAGTTTTCGGGATGACCACCAGCAATAATAAAATCTAGTAGACACAGTGAACACACAGTATGGTACTATAAATGTTTTAAATAATTAGTGGTACTTAACAATTTTCAATTCCTCATTTGATGCAGTTTGAAAGGCAGCCAGAGTATACACTTCAGCACCTACACACACACGGATTGGAAAACAGTCATTCCTTATAGTAATGGAATACTAGTGGTAACAGTTTGATTTAATTAAGAATTAGTCGACTAACAGATTTAGAACTAATTTAATCGATGTCATGCCGAGAGGAAGTGCTGTGCAAATCGTAACCAGTTTAAACGGGGGTGCCAAACAGTGACATCTAGCGGGGGAAAAGTGAGTAAGTAAACGCGGTGTGCCACGATCAAAGAAGATCGGGGCCGAACGCTGGTCTTAAGTTAAGTACGCCGTCCATTTTGAAACGTGTTGCAACGCGGCCTGAGTTTTGAATGACCGGATGAAAAATCACCATTTTCTAGTTCTTTGTCGTGTGCGGTACTGATGACGTGTAACTGACGCGCGAAATATTGGACATATGAGGTAGGTATTGTTAAAGAGTGAAAAATGTCAAAAATATAAATAATTTTATCATTCATCACCAGCAAAGAATAATTAATATTTGAAACTCTTTTTCAAACTAAGAAAAAACTAAAAGAAGTTAAAAGTTTATTGCAAAGTCCTTGTATTTTTTCTTCTAAAATTTAGAGAATATCACAAGTTGTGAATAAGATAGCCTGGTGCCTTTGTACTAGTTCTCTCTTTTCCATGTCAGATGGCCATTAAGAAGGATCATATATGTGTGGTATAATTAAGCTTCCACATTCCACTATTGCATTATTCTTTGACATTTTCATTTCATACCATGAACGAGAATAAATTGCAAACAATTCATTTAAATTCAACAATTAATTTTCTTTCATGTTATCAGCTCTCCCATAGGATGTGACGTAGCTTCTGTTACACTTATGCGGAACCTAAAACACAGACACTTTACTGATATAAGTGTAAAGAAATTATGTTAATAATGTATAATAACACAAATTACGAATCACGTTTTCTACGCAAGGTAACGAACATACAACGAAAATACTTCAACTAATTATAACAACAAAGAAGTTCAAGAGAAATTAATATACCTGATGTCCGACCACGATGTAGTTGTAGCAGCTCAATTACATAGGACGATCCTTGTCCGAATGTGAAGTTTCAGCGTTGGCTACCGCCTTAAATACTCGCAGACATGTGCCACGTCATTGCTTTCCCGAAAGAAAAATGTAGGGTAGAGGAACCTAATTCTGAAGGTCGACAGGTCAAAGGACAAATTTTTATTTCCAGGTAAGCAAGAGGTTGTGGCCATTCCCCATCGATTGACCTAATGTGTTTCCAAGTTCCTAAAACAGTTGAATAACCTCGGGCAATTCACAAAAAGAAGAAAATGAAGACAAAAAAAAGGAAGTGGCCCAGTACTTGGTTTACCACCACGCCATGAACAAGTGTAGATTTCTTGCTGCAATCCCGGTGAAGTGATTCACAGAACTTTCGCACGTGCACTTGGTTCTCATCCACAATCTGTATGGGTTTCGTAACTAGTAGATTCATTAATTACGCACTAACAACGCATCAGTATCTGGTTTAGTCTCTGCACTGGTTTTGTTCAGTTGTTGAATTGTGTTAAGTTGGGTAGTACGATAAGTTTAGATGCAATAGATATACGTAGATTATGGTAAGGATAAGTAAATCTAAGATTAAGTTAAGACTTGCGCTACTTTAAGTAAGGTGTATTGCATCTCACTCGTACTGGTTGCACAGCACTACCTCGGCCATTTTCCTTCATTTACCTGTAGTGTTCGTTCGCTAAACATTTCCAAGCAATTCCATGTTATTACCTGTTCACACATCTTGCCAATGCCCCACCAATCCCAATATCCTCCCTCTTGATACATAACGAATCTATTTTTTGGTTTTCAGGAACTTGTAATTAAATTTTATTGTAATTATTGCACGTTAATTCAAATTATTTAAGCGCATTTTTTTCTGTTTTGTTAGGTCATTCAGGAGCGGGGTGAAGATGTTGGACGTCGCAGATCGCCAACGAAATAACTAGAACAGCGCCTAGAATCTACAAGGTAAGGTATTTACCTTAACAATTTTTCTAAACACGTTTTTGTAACTATATTGAAGGAGACTATACCACTGAAGACGGGTGAGTGACAAGGATCGTTGCTGTGACATCAGATTTATTGCTAGAATCTACACCAGGATTATTACTATAAGGTTTGCAAGGTATTAACCTTTTAAGATTTAATGTCAATTTAATAATTTAGGTTTATGCATATTTTAATCGAATTTTTTTCTTTTTTTTGTGTATACAGAAGAGGGAATAGTACCATTGAGGAAGATTGTTGGAAATCGAGGATGGTATCTGGAAAGTTACCAAAAATGGACATTGGGCTTAGGTATTAATTCTAAAATTTTACATTTTTGGGCTGTCATTTGTGTTTTTTAAATGTATATCGGTGGTCTCGCGCTACTTCCGAGGAGTGTGACTGGGAAACGAGGATTATTACCAAGCATTTTACGGTATTGACCTTAAAATTTCAAGTATCTAATGCTGTGTTTGCTGTTTCTATCTTATGTATCTAGAAAGCAAAAGAGGGGAGATGTTGCACATTGAAGATGATCACCCAGCCCCGAGATGGAAGCTCACTAGGAGGGTTGAATAATGAACGGTGAAATGGATAAGTATTGTCAAAACATCATTTGTTTACTTTTTTTACACTGTTATTTCATCGTTTGAGTTCCCAGAAAAATTACGAAGGAATGTAAGGTACTAACCTAAGAAATTCGTGGTTAAATGTGTTTTTTTGTTTTGTTTGTGTGTATTTAGAAGGGGAATAGCAACACTAAGGATCACTGGACAATGACGCGTAACGTCGGGTTGATCGCCAAGTGTTCTTATGTATTAGACATAATTTCAAATATTTAATCTTATTTTTTGTTTGTTTGTTTTAGAATTTTATAGAGGAGACCTGAGACTGGAGTCTACTAGCTGTGTGAAAAAATTGGACGATGATTCAGTTAAGTATTGCTAAATTGTTATTTATTTCATGTTTAAACTGCTATCTGTATGTTTTGTCTGTTACCCTGCAATTCCTTTTTCCCCACTATTATTTTCTGGCCATTGGATTATGGTTTTACCTTGTACGGGCATGCACTTTCACTACACCTTTGCCCAGTGGTTCTTCTACTGTTTTAGTTAGATTGTATGCACCGGGTAGGGATGGTTGTATTTAAATTGTAAAGTACAGCTAACATCGGTATAACGGTTGTTAATTATTAACGCTAATTTTTTTCACAAGATTAATTGATTTGATTTTTTCTGTTTTGTTTTGAATGTGGACTAGTGTTCTGGAAAATGGAATGGCATAATTAACCTAGTGTGGTCGATCGGTTCAACCCGTTTTAATAAGCCGATGAAATTTGATGGGGTTAAAACACGTCACATTCTGCAGGTATTAGATATTTAATAACAAATCCAAGTGTCATCTTACCGACTATTGTCTTACAGGCTAGGGTTGAAGACAAGAAATGAGCAACATAAACAGGCTGTAAGTCTGGTTTACCATGCGGGGGGTACGCGAGCTTCAGCATCAATTGTTTCTTCCATTTTACTTTTACTGAGTTCTCACCCAAGTTTTTTCTGAGCGTATAAAATTAAGCAAACCAAGGATACTGGTAGACATTTCAAATTTCATGTTAACGATTCTTTATTTGGCATTTAATTCACGTTTGATTGTTTTAGAATATACTGAAGACTTGAAGTGAACGAGAAGATATGGCAGAATAATCAACACTGTAGATTATCACTTGACATGTCGGTGTAGTGATTCAGAAAACATTCGCAAGTCCATGTAGTTTTCGTCTACAAGCTAGATATGTTCGTTTGTTTTCCTACAAACTGACTAGAATAACAAATTTGTTAAATGAACTGGTGATGTGTATGTTTGAAAGTTAGACTTATAAATTAAAATTATTATATAAATTAAAAAATAATACGGAGCGAAAAAAAATAATAGAAAAAAGTTAATAAGAATTGTAAATTATAAAAAAAAAATTTCCGATTGGGTTTCATTAAATACGCCAACCGACGGAAAAGGAAATAATACCGCATAATAATATAAATAATCCATGTAAAATATAAAGCGCTTTTAATGGTTAGGATGGATGGTTTATGATATTGATATTTGATTAAAAAATCTGTTGTACATATGTTGTGGTATAATAACAGTTATTGATTTAAAAGTCGGTAGGTAAAAAGAGATTTAAGTTATAAATTAAATAAAATTAGTAAATTAAAAAAAACAGTTACAGATTACTTAATTACAGTTATAAATTATGAAGAATAAAAAAAATGTAACACTGTTTAACATGTTGCACACGCAGCAAACAAATATTAATGATATATGTTTTACAAATTCATTCATTCAAATTCAACCTTGGCCGTAGAAGTGACGTGAATATATAGCAACGCTTGTAATAAGGCTTTACATCGTAAAACTCTGTCATACTGTATTGGTCTAATATCAGTAAACAGATTGAGCTTATCTTGCAACAAACGAGACTTTGTCTTGCATCCACACTGTCTTGAGCAAAAGATATATTACTCAATGTTTTTCTCGCTTTGTTGTTTTTTTCTTCGTTTAATTTATTTAATGATTATTTGTTCTGGTGTCTACCTTGTGCTCGCGTTTGATGAGCGAAAGAATTATATGTATTAATGTAATACCAATTATTTTTGATTATTTGTGATTTTACATCGTGTAGATTAGAAGAATCGATTTATGTTTATTTGTTTAATTTTCTTACAATCATTTGATATTGACACATTTTATTACAACTCAAACACACACACACATATAATTGACATTATACACAACACATACACATACTTTTACAACTAATCAATTTTCAGTAACTATGTGGTATCGAACCCTCATCTTCGGCGTAGCTTGCCGATGCTCAACTCTTGAGCTATAATCACTTACGTTTTCATTGTTTTATACCTTGAGTCAACCCACGAATATATTGTATAGTTAATATTTTAATCTTGCTATACTATTTGTAATTTTGACCAGTTCTTGCACATATATCGTAGCATATCTGTAAACGGTCCAGCTATGATGTCAGAAAACAAAGGTTCAAATCCAGTAAGGGGTAAATTTATCAAAAATAATAATCGAGAATTAAATAAACTATGATATAATTTTACTGTCACTCAAATGTTTGAAAATGTGTAAAAGATGACGTTTCGGTATACCATTCATTAGTCTGACCATACAATTCACAAGTATTATAGCTTGTGTGTAGAGTGTCCGGCCACGGTATTGAAAACTAGGTTTCAAATCGTACGCATTGCGAAAGTTATCGGCAAACGTGCATTGAATATTTTTATGTTTATTATATTATATTTATTGAATATGTGTAATAGGTTGTCTAAAGATGACTTGCAAAAAGGGTTGCCGGCAGAATGTAACTCATGGCTCATTGGTAGAGCATCGGCTTCGTAAGTCGGAATGACTAGGGATCGATCCCCAAAAGAGTTCAACCATAAAAAAATGATTCAATTGAATAAATTATATACGATACAATATTATCTAAGGTTTCTAACATAGCAATTGGTAGGCAACAATCCAAGTAGAAGCTTTAGTATTAAATAAAATTCCATACAAGGTTTCTAAAATTGCATCTGCTATGCAACAATCCTAAATGCAGAAACCATCATGATGTTTGGAATTGTATCAAGTGATTCAAATATTGCAATATGTGTGTAGCAATCTAAATGCAAAACTATTAAAAATTTTCCTTTCAGCACAACGAACATAGCTGAATTGCGTGGGTTCAAACCCCATATAACTATGTCGATGCTCTACCATTGAGATACTTGTGATACTTCAGGAAAGTTTAAGTCTGTAACACTTGCGTAACGTAGCAGTGCGCGCAAGTCAATAAAAAACCTTATCCCAATGGGGGGATATAGGGGGGCAGATGCCAGATACGCAAAGCGTCCGCTTCCCAACTCGAAGGTTCCTGGGTTCGATTCCTAGTCAGGTCTCCGATTCCACAGGCTTCCTACCTTCCCAGGTATCACGAATCCACGGGGCCAGTCTAGTTGGGTAACTTCGTGCGAAGCACGCGAACGGATATTTTACCAAAAAAAAATCTCGAAAAAAAAAAATTTCAATAAATATGATGTTACACTTTTTTTTATATAGAAATTTGTATAATTTACAACGGATTTTAACCGTAGGCATTATCCTCTGTCTAGAGAGATGATAATAAACGAATGTTAGAAATCTTGTGCAATGTATATCATGCATTTCATTTAATATCATGGCTTCTACTATTGGGATTGTTGCATAGCAATTGCAATTTTAGAAACCTTTGAAGATACTATATCGTATATTTTGTTCATTTGAATCATTTATTTTGTGGTTGAACTCTTTTAGGGATCGATCCCTAATCATTTGACTTACGAAGCCGATGCTCTACCATTGAGCCATGAGTTACAATTCCCCGACAACTATTTTTGCAAGTTATCTTTAGACAACCTATTACGCATTTTCAACAAATATCATATAATAAACATAAAAGTACTTAATGCATATTTTCCGATAACTTTCGCAATGCGTACGATTTGAAACCTAGTTTTCTAATACCGTGGCCGGACACTCTACACACAAGCTATAATACTTGTGAATTGTGTGGTCAGACTAACCAATGGTATACCGAAACGTCATCTTTTACACATTTTCAAACGTTTGAGTGACAATAAAATTATATGAAATTATATATTCAATGTCAATCATCATTTGATAATTTTACTCTTCACTGGATTTGAACATCTGTCTTCCACCATCGTGGCCGGACCCTCTACAGATATGCTATGATACATGTTCAATCATTGGTCAGACTGACAAATAGTATAGCAAGATTAAAATATTAACTAGACAATATGTTCGCGCGTTGACTCAACGTATAAAACATTGAAATCGTAAGTTACTGTAGCTCAACGGTTGAGCATCGGCAAGATACGCCGAAGATTAAGGTTCGATACCCCATAGTTACTAAAAATTTCATTGGTGTTAAAGTGTATATGTGTGTTGTATGTAGTGTAAATTGTGTATGTGTATGTGTGCTTGGATTATAATAAAATGTGTAATTGTCAAATGGTAAAGTCAATGTTCCTCAGGTATTGAAAATACAGAAATTAAACAATTAAATATAAATCGGTTCCTCTAATCTACACGGTGATGAGTCAATATAATCGTCATAAAATAATACATACTCGCTCTTCAAACGTAAGTACAGCGATGCCATCAGTAACACACAAAATATACAATAAATTTAACGAGGAAAAAACCACAAAGTGAATAACTAAAACGAAAAAAATTCTGTTTTTAAGTTCACAAAGGAATGGTTATTGGCAGACAAAGTTATTTTTTGCAAGATAAGATTAATTAATTTATTGATATTAATACATGACATTGTTACAGAGTTATGCAATGAAAAATCCTATTACAAGTTGTTATTTTTATAAGATTACTTATTATAAACACTGTATTTAACATTTTTCTTTAAAATCTGGTTACATAAATTTTTTTTTGTTAAATAGTGCAATAACTAATGATTTCAAGGTCAATTATTTGACTACCTGCTTATTTGCTGTAAAAAAAAATCATCTTGCCAAAATTTTATGGCTATTAGGTATTCAATGATAGTTTGTAAATACCAGCTTATGCATTTTCCTTCTCACAACCCTCACCAGATTTATCGACCTGCTAATAACATCATAGTATAAATAGATCCCCCCAACTCATTCCATTATTTTCTTTTTTACCGCATTCATACAACAGCAAAAAAACCATTAGATTTTTGAAACATACTTCAGTGTCTATCTGTTAATTTACCTTGAACTATTATCTTTCTCGGCTGTAGTTTTAGTTCCTTTTTTCTTCCCTTATCATTTCTTCATATCCATGTCAGAAGCTTTGTTATTCTGGTTAATCTGTAGAAAAAGCGACACATTAATACATCCCATTACTAATATTTTTAGGAATAAATGTGCATCTGCTATAACTTATGCCATTACACGAAGCTAAACTCCAGATTCAATGCAAACTAATTTGCATTGTTCAGCCAGGTTTACAAATATTAATGCCTCTCATTTGTGTTATCAAATATCATAACCACTCCTCAGCCACTTATACCACAAACATAAGGTTCCCATCCTATGGCTGAAACCTGAAAGTTATACATCCAAGTTAATACCTTTAAATAACAATATAGCCTGTTTAATACCTGCTTACGTTGTCACTGACGAGCCATAATCGAGGTAACACCCAACCTATTTATATGTATAAAAAACAAAGGTTTAAAAGATCAGATCAATAATTTTCTTACAGAGTAGGTACTTCTGCAAACCAAATTGGAATGAAATTCTTCTGTTTCCTCAACTAAATAGTCAAGGTGGACTATCATCCATTGAACGCCACAAGGCTGTTGTGTTCGGCCATGATATACAACACTTGGTTGCAAAACTGATCTGTGCAATTAGTTCCAAGATACACCATGCTGAAACGGTATCTACCTGTAAGCAAAGCATAGGATCAAGTAAGATACATAACGATACAGAAATTCAACTCACAGGTCTAGTCTCTTTTTCAAAATCAAGTATAATTTCCATGGTTTCGTTTAAATTCTCTTCTGTGGTCTGTAGCAAATCTGATTTAATGCCAAATATAACTTCGACAATGTGAAATTATCAAATACTCGTCGGTATTTCTGGTTTGCTTACAAACTGTCTGAGAATAGAACACTGAGCTTCATATGCACTTTTGCAGACATCTGATACAGCGTTGCCAAATATCGAATTGGTTAAAGGCAAGGGAAACGTTAAGAAGGACTTGCCAGATTCGGGTCGGGTTGTGTTCAGCGGGTTGTTTATATCTGTTTTTTTGGGCAGGTTAACCGGGTTATTACCCCATCATGGTTTTATCGGGTTGTCAATCGTTGTACACAACCCGATCACAAGCAATTAATTGTTTTAGTACCCCTACTTTTCGAGACCCTATTCAATATTCAAAATACAACAGTGCTTTTACAAGAAAAGTAAAACAAAATAAATTAGTGTTTTGCAAACCTGCATCAAACAAATACTTGGCGTGTAACCTATGTAACTAACTAACCCACTAATCCCAAACCGGTGCATTAGGTTGAAGACAAGCCGTAAACGAACCGTGGGGTGCAGGTGCAGTGAAAGGTAAAATCATACGCAAAAATGCTTGGGAAAATACGAGGGAAAATAATGGGAAGGAAAATGGAACGAAGCAAACGCATCTATCAATCTCACAAATCACGATACGAAATAAAGTGAAAGCCAATTTGGCAATACTCAACCGTACCATATTTATTTCCGTCTTCTTAATGGGCATGAATCTCGGGGCTGAGCGGCGACCCTGATTCCTCCAGCGTCCTCTTCGGCCTCCAGCGTCCTCTTCGGCCTCCAGCGTCCTCTTCGGCCTCCAGCGTCCTCTTCGGCCTCCAGCGTCCTCTTCGGCCTCCAGCGTCCTCTTCGGCCTCCAGCGTCCTCTTCGGCCTCCAGCGTCCTCTTCGGCCTCCAGCGTCCTCTTCGGCCTCCAGCGTCCTCTTCGGCCTCCAGCGTCCTCTTCGGCCTCCAGCGTCCTCTTCGGCCTCCAGCGTCCTCTTCGGCCTCCAGCGTCCTCTTCGGCCTCCAGCGTCCTCTTCGGCCTCCAGCGTCCTCTTCGGCCTCCAGCGTCCTCTTCGGCCTCCAGCGTCCTCTTCGGCGGTGTTGGGACCCTCCTAAACACATATATACAACATAAAACCATGGTGTAAAACTTAAAGCTTTCAATTTAATACTTAACAAATTTGGGTAACGATTACGGTAGCTCCGACGCCGACCCTCGTTGTCCTATGGTCCTCTTCGGTGGTAATATGAACCATCCTTAATACATAAAAAAAAACATGATTAAACATTAAACGTGTTAACATATACCTGCAACCTCCATGGCGTCGATCCTAGATTCACAGCATCTTCTTCGATGGTGGTAGGGCCCTCCTAAATACCTAAAATCACAATAAGATCATAGTGTAAGACTTAAAATTAACAAATAAATGCTTGACCATGTTGGGCGGCAATCATGGTAACTTCTACGGCGTCCAGCATCCTTTTCAATGGTAGCAGAGCCCTCCTAAAAACATGAAAACAAAATGAAATCATAGCGTAAAACTTAAAACTTTCAATTCCATACTTCATTATTATGGGCGGTAATTATGGTGCCTCCGAACCTCATTGTCCACTGGTCCTCTTCTGGTATGATGAAACCCTCCTAAATACATAAGAAAAACATGGTTAGACAATTAAACGTGTAAAACATATACCTGAAACATCCATGGCGACGATGACAGCGCCGATTTTCGATGTCCACCATCCTCTTCAATGGTGCTGCAGCCCTCCTAAATGCATGAAAACAAAATGAAACCATACTTCAAAACTTAAAACTTTTAGATAAATACTTGACCTTCGGTGCCCAACGTCCCCCTTCAGTGGTGACGTTACCCTACTAGATACAAAAGATTAAAAAAAATTATATAGTTAAGATACTAAATTTTTCATTGTATACCTCAAAATCTTAGGCTATATTCCAGTGGCTGCAAGGCGATCCTCGTTGCCCAATTTCCTCTTCGACCCCAGAGATTGCACTCCTGAATGTAAGGGACAAAATAAAACACAAAATTTATGAATAATTGAACAGCAATAAGTTTCATCTTAATTCTAACAGAATCATGTACACAAAATACATTTACATTGCATAAAAATTTCCTGCAAAAAGAAATTGGTTATTAATCGTTGGTTAATGATCAGGAGGTTGTTTTGCGAACAATGACTACGATACATAGTTGCATAAAACAGTGAAATAAAATGGCTGAGATAGTGATGTGCAAAGGTAACGAGTTTAGGTATACTACGCTTACGACTTACTTACAGTAGCCTTACTCTTAACTCAGCTTTAGACGTACTTATCCTTAACTTATTCTACGTTTAAACTATTTCATCTAGACTAATCGTAATACCCAACTAAACAAAACCAGTACAGAGGCTAACCCAGGTGCTGAAGCAGTGCGTAATTGATGAATCTACAATTTGTGAAAGCTAGGAGCCCGTGCCAAAGTTCGAAGAATCACTAGACGAGGAGTGCCAGCAACAAATCTACACTAGTGCATCGCGTGCCGGTGAACGAGCTACTGAGCTACTAGATTCTTTATCTCCCCCCTCCTTCATTGTGGTGAATGCCCGAGGTTCTTCATTTGTTTTATGCACTTGGAAACAAATAAATATTTATAGATTAATAAAATTTATATACATCAATAATAATTTATACAGATAAATAATTAAATTGTAGTTTCCCAAAAATAATTCACTCGTAATTATTTATGTACACAAACATAATCATTGTCCTACCAGTTAACAACGTTGCAATATTTCCTGTTGAAATTAATTAAAGGTGCAATATTTCCTGTCAAATTCAAAATTTATAACAATAAAAATGAACAGGTTTACACTTCCATTTAAATCAAATCCTGTTGGAAGACTAGGCATCTATACTGACGTGTACATAACTATAAATTTACTGATCTTTGATGTACATTGTTCCTAGTTAAGAATTTAAAACATAACTGTACTACCGAAGTCCTGTTATGCTAAGCCAAATTATTCTGAGCACTGAAAAACAATGATAGCTGAAAACTTCTGCAACAATGTGTTTGTAATTCTGGTCAGCCTGTAATAAAACATAATAATTTACTTATCATATTACAACTAAATATAGAAATGAATATTGAATGAACCATTTGCAGCTATCTTGAATAAATTTACAAAACGGCAAGTTGATTCAGCAAAACACTCGCAATAAAATTACAAAATGCAAATTAAATTTTCCCTACCTACTGCTGCTAAACAAATGGTTGTTGACCATAGACAGTGACATAATTTTCATTTCCGAGTCATTTCCTTGCAAACCGTGAAACAAAAAGGTTTTGTACCGTGATTTAACATCCTTATTTTCTTCTATCACAATGTTATGTGACTTAATTCATTAAAGCTGTGTTGTTGACCACTAGATGGCGTACCATTTACCTCACTTCCCCCGCTAGATGGCGTGCTATTTACCTTACTTTTCCCCCGTTAGATGTCACTGTTTAGAATACCAATTAACTCAGTTTTCTCCCGGTATGTCACTGTTTGACGTACCATTTACCTCACTTTTCCCCCGCTAGATGTCATTCTGGCTTACCCGTTTTAACGGTAAGTTCTGCAACAAAATAAAAATATTCTTGTAAATTTTTAAGTGGTTTTTTTTATATTGGACATTTTTAAAGCTCACCTCGTATTTGGCATAGACCAGACTCGTCTCCTCACATTCCCCTGCAAAATAATAATTTAGTGAAATAAATAAAACATAATAATCACAAGTACTTGTTTAAAAGAGCCGTTTAACCATATAAAAAAAATAAAATGCCATTAAGGAGTTCCCAATTTAAATCAAGACTAAAACGAAGATTTAATGAAGTTAAATACAACAATACTTTTTACCGTAGGTGAGTCGCCTTACATTATCACGAAACTCCCAATCTAGACTAGTGTTGTTAGTCCTTGTTTGCGGGCCTATTTCATTAATATCCAAATAAACTTGGCTGTCAGATTGCAGGGGGGTCATGGGTTACCTATATTAGTTCAATATTTGTTTTACTAAGGTAGAAGAAGCAAAATATTCACATTCGTACAGAGTCTTACCTCCACAAATGTAACACAACTATAACACCGCCGTCGATCGATTCACCTGTCAGGTAAGCTGAATTTATACTAAATTGCTTCATTGCGTTCTTTAATTGTTGAAACTAAGAGGATATCAACTTCGATTAAATTAGTTCTAAATCTATGGTACCAGACTAATTTTTAATTAAATAAAACTATTACCACTAGTATTCCATTACTATAAGGAACAACTGTTTTCCAATCCATGTGTGGGTAGATGCTCAAAATTTTACTCTGGCTGCCTTTCAAACTGCTTAAAAAGAGGAATTGAAAATTAAGTATCACTAATTACTAAAAAATATTATAGTACCATACTGTGTTAATTTTGTCTGCTAGTTTTCATCATTGCTGGTATTCATCCTGAAATCATGTACGTTAACTTACACTACTGACCTGGTACTCCTGAATGTAAATAGAAATTATTAAGCATTTAAAATTTTTTCAATCTTATCTTAACAACCTGCAAAACACTATTAAAAAGTAAGCTCTGCACATGTGAATCTACCTGATAATTTGAATGTTCTGACTTTGATCAAATATTATACAAGCAAAATTAATTTGATCATTGAAAGACCACCACCAAGTATCCAAATGTGTTTGTACATCTGGTCGGCATCAACACAATTAATATTACTAGATAAATAAATACAATGATAATAAATTATACAGAAAAGTAAATAAAACATGATTACCCAAAAATAATTTACAGCTAGACAGTTAAACCCCGTTCACTGTCCCAAACAGGATAATTGTCCAACCAGTTAACAGCATTGCAATATTTCCTGTAAAATTCAAGATTTATAACAATAAAAATAGAAAAGTCCCCACCTACATTTCTTCAATTTCATTTTCTACATTTCGATCATATCCTATTGGAAAACTGGGCAGCTATAAAGACTTGTAGAAAACTATAAATTTACTGACCTTTGATGTTCATTGTTTCTAGTAAAGAATTTAAAACAGCCCTGTACTTCCGAAGTAATGTTATACTAAGCCAAATTATTACGAGCATTGAATAACAATGATCGCTGAAAAACTGCTGCGAAAATGTGTTTGTAATTCTGGTCAGCCTGTAATAAAACATAACAATTTACTGATAATATTACAACTAAATATAGAAATAAATATATAAAATTTAAATACAACTAGATATAGCAAGCCAAATGTCCTAACACTACGATTCCAATATTTCATGTTCCAGCTACATTCAGCAGCTAAAAAGACAAAATTTATAACAATAAAAAGGAAGAAGTATTGTACTGCAAAGTAAAATGTACAAAGCTTCAACAATGAGTTTGTTATTCTGGTCAGGCTGTACTAAAACAATACTGCTACCATAATAAAATTCCTCAATCAGTAGATCTAGATAAATGATAGGTTATACCCTCCTGCCCTGCAACCACCATTCTTTACACATCCGTAGAACTATCTAAAAACAAAAGAAATATCTCTTGAAAGTGACACGGGGAAGTTTTAATAAAACACAAAAAAAAACAAATACCTTAATAGTTTCTTCACAGTCCTCACTCACTCCTAAAATTGTCTCCGCCTCTACATTTCGATCAAATCATGTTAGAAGATTGGGCATCCACAATGACATGGACAAAACTACAGATTTACTGACCACATCTTGATGTTCATTGCTTCAAGTCCTTGTGTGACTAGGTGCTGTAGTGATTACTCGGACCGTCTTTGTGGCTTCCAAACTACAACAGAAAAACTGAAATAAATTATATTCCACTAAATAAAAAGATGAAATAAATTAGAAGCGTACACACATCCGACAAACCCTAAAGAATAAAAAAATGTTTGGTGACTTAAGCCCAAAAGAGGAAAATCTACACAAATACTTATAATTTGATTTGAGAATATTTGTTCACTTATATATATTCATGCCAAATGAGTTGCCAGCTTACTACGTTGTTGTTTCTATCGTTCATTGTCCATCCAGGAACAGCAGTAAACCAAAATAAAATTCCTGAAAGAAAAGCATAAGATAAAAATTGTTTTTTATACCACTATGCCAAACAACTTAATAAACGGGAAATAAAAGTTATGATTACAACATTGCTCAAGAGCATTTTCTAGAACTTCAGATGTTTTACATACGTGACTATACACCTTCGCTGCCGGACTTCGTCTGAAGTTCAGCATAGCAGAAAAAATTGGCGGGAACTACTAGTCAGGCTGCCTTGCCTAACCGTTATTTATCTAATGGTTTTAACATGGTAAACAACAAATTTCATTTTCATGATTCTTGTTAAATTTAACATATAAATCATGTATAGTTATCTAGTTTTATTAATATAAATTTTGAGGTAAAAATCGGGCTTGTTGTTTTGTCGGGCCTTAAATTTCTAGCGCACCTACATTTACATTTGAAATAACTCAATAACCATTAAGTCTACATAAAAACAAATGTCATATTCGTGATTCTTGTTAAATTTAGCATCTACATCATGTATAGTTATCTAGTTTTATTAATATAAATGTTTTAGGTAAAAGTCGGGCTTGTTGTTTTGTCGGGCCCTAAATTTCTAGCGCACCTACTTTTACCTTTGAAATAAGTCAATAACCATTAAGTCTACATAAAAACAAATTTCATATTCGTGATTCTTGTTAAATTTAGCATCGAATTCATATAAAGTTATCTAGTTTTATTAATATAAATGTTTTAGGTAAAAGTCGGGCTTGTTGTTTTGTCGGGCCCTAAATTTCTAGCGCACCTACTTTTACCTTTGAAATAACTCAATAACCATTAAGTCTACATAAAAACAAATTTCATATTCGTGATTCTTGTTAAATTTAGCATAATTCATATAAAGTTATCTAGTTTTATTAATATAAATGTTTTAGGTAAAAGTCGGGCTTGTTGTTTTGTCGGGCCCTAAATTTCTAGCGCACCTACTTTTACCTTTGAAATAAGTCAATAACCATTAAGTCTACATAAAAACAAATTTCATATTCGTGATTCTTGTTAAATTTAGCATCTAATTCATATAAAGTTATCTAGTTTAATTAATATAAATTTTTTAGGTAAAAATCGGGCTTGTTGTTTTGTCGGGCCTTAAATTTCTAGCGTACCTACTTTTACATTTGAAATAACTCAATAACCACTAAATCTACATAAAAACAAATTTCATATTCGTAATTCTTGTTAAATTTAGCATCTAACTCATATAAAGTTATCTAGTTTTATTAAGTTTTAATTTTTTAGATAAAAGTCGGGCTTGTTGTTTTGTCGGGCCTTAAATTTCTAGCGTACCTACTTTTACATTTGAACTATCATTCCTTGCAAGAAAATAAAACAAAGGGTACTACTACTCTAAGCGCTTAAAAATGGGAGTTGATTTGGCTTTTCGTACAAATGGTGTACCGTACGTTTAGTTAAAATTGAACGATTCTTAATTTACAATAAAGCTTCCACCATGAGGTAATTCCATGTCTTGATTTACTAATTTCTTTAAAGATTTAGAGAGAAAGCTTACAAAGACATGCAATGGACTTTACATGAAATGCAATCCAAATTAAACACAATGATGAGACGAAAAGAAAATTGCCTGGAAGAGCAAGTTTAGTAAATCTGCCAAAGCTCAAATGCCAGCAAATTTAAGGTGCAAGTATTTGAAAACCTGTTAATTACTTCTTAGATAACAATAGATTTCATATTTTAAAACAGTGGCTGTGACTACTGCGAGAAATGGTACCATCAAGATTCACAAGGTATTTCATTCGACAATGGTTAGACATTACTAAAGATCAGCAAGTAACTGATTAGACTGATTCAGCATCTCTATACTATTTTTGATTAAACTTGAAAGTATGACTGAAGAATACTTTCTAACAAATGATCTAAAAGGTGTAGTAAGTGTTTCAGAATTAAGAGTAATTACTTCTAAAAAAATTATTAGTTCTATTTCCTTGTAGTCGTATATTCTGCCTGAAAATGAAAATCAACCTACCTTTTTAATGGTTTCCATCCTAGATTGGTAATAATTCAACACTTATCTTTTCGTACTGTTTGAATTTCTAGGGAGGAAGTAAAATGTGGGCAGTAACACTTTCAGAAGTGATGACGGAATTTTCCTGGTTTTTCATCCTAGCAAGACTGCTAACAAAGGTAAGTTGTATTTCTGTAGTAGCTATCACCTCCGAGAATGTGTAGCCAACATTATCAGTGGCAATATTGAAGGGATTAATCCTGCACCAGAGGGAGTTATTTGTAAACAATATATCATGAGGGCGGTATGATTCAAGCAAAGTTTTGTGACATGAGTGCAGTTATAGTGCTGAATATATATTGCGATGGAACAATGATTTTGCTGTAGAACTTGCTTTTTTTTTTACACTTATCCTGCTGTGATGACACATCTTCGTCACTCTAGCTAACTTCCTAAGCAGCTCTTTTGAGAAGAGGAAAGAAGCTTAGATGTTAGTTAAAACTCTTTTTGATAAAAGCCATAGCTTAACTAGAAATATAAAAGTTACCAGCAGAGGTAATCAAAAGCAATATCTTGTTTAAACTTGCATTCTTGAGACAGTGAATAAGACCCCTGCCATTAACCTGTGAAAAAGAACAGTTTACGAAGAATTGACTGAATGTATCGTGTAGCAACAAATAATTACAACTACCATTTGGAAGCAGGTGTTTGGCAGGGTAATGTTCCATTCTTTTTCTGCAGCTCTTCAAGATAAGTTTGGTTGTTCAACAAACTACAGTTCCAATGTTCCCTATTCCAGCTCCATTCCGCAGCTAAAAAGACAAAATTTATAACAATAAAAAGTATTGTACTGCAAAGTAAAATGTACAAAGCTTCGACAATGAGTTTGTTATTCTGGTCAGGCTGTACGAAAACAATACTGCTACCATAATAGACATCCTCAGTCAGTAGATCTAGATAAATGATAGGTTATATCCACCTACGCTGCAACCATCATTCCTTACACATCCGTAGAACTATCTAAACACAAAAGAAATATCTCTTGAAAATGACACGGGGAAGTTTTAATAAAACACAAAACAAACCAGTCACCTAATTAGTTTCTTCAGTCATTGGTCCCTCCTAAAATTGTCTCCGCCTCTACATTTCGATCAAATCATGTTGGAAGACTGGGCATGCATAATGACATGGACGAAACTACAGATTTACTGACCACATCTTGATGTTCATTGCTTCAAGTCCTTGTGTGACTAGGTGCTGTAGTGATTACTCGGACCGTCTTTGTGGCTTCCAAACTACAACAGAAAAACTGAAATAAATTATATTCCACTAAATAAAAAGATGAAATAAATTAGAAGCGTACACACATCCGACAAACCCTAAAGAATAAAAAAATGTTTGGTGACTTAAGCCCAAAAGAGGAAAATCTACACAAATACTTATAATTTGATTTGAGAATATTTGTTCACTTATATATATTCATGCCAAATGAGTTGCCAGCTTACTACGTTGTTGTTTCTATCGTTCATTGTCCATCCAGGAACAGCAGTAAACCAAAATAAAATTCCTGAAAGAAAAGCATAAGATAAAAATTGTTTTTTATACCACTATGCCAAACAACTTAATAAACGGGAAATAAAAGTTATGATTACAACATTGCTCAAGAGCATTTTCTAGAACTTCAGATGTTTTACATACGTGACTATACACCTTCGCTGCCGGACTTCGTCTGAAGTTCAGCATAGCAGAAAAAATTGGCGGGAACTACTAGTCAGGCTGCCTTGCCTAACCGTTATTTATCTAATGGTTTTAACATGGTAAACAACAAATTTCATTTTCATGATTCTTGTTAAATTTAACATATAAATCATGTATAGTTATCTAGTTTTATTAATATAAATTTTGAGGTAAAAATCGGGCTTGTTGTTTTGTCGGGCCTTAAATTTCTAGCGCACCTACATTTACATTTGAAATAACTCAATAACCATTAAGTCTACATAAAAACAAATGTCATATTCGTGATTCTTGTTAAATTTAGCATCTACATCATGTATAGTTATCTAGTTTTATTAATATAAATGTTTTAGGTAAAAGTCGGGCTTGTTGTTTTGTCGGGCCCTAAATTTCTAGCGCACCTACTTTTACCTTTGAAATAAGTCAATAACCATTAAGTCTACATAAAAACAAATTTCATATTCGTGATTCTTGTTAAATTTAGCATCGAATTCATATAAAGTTATCTAGTTTTATTAATATAAATGTTTTAGGTAAAAGTCGGGCTTGTTGTTTTGTCGGGCCCTAAATTTCTAGCGCACCTACTTTTACCTTTGAAATAACTCAATAACCATTAAGTCTACATAAAAACAAATTTCATATTCGTGATTCTTGTTAAATTTAGCATAATTCATATAAAGTTATCTAGTTTTATTAATATAAATGTTTTAGGTAAAAGTCGGGCTTGTTGTTTTGTCGGGCCCTAAATTTCTAGCGCACCTACTTTTACCTTTGAAATAAGTCAATAACCATTAAGTCTACATAAAAACAAATTTCATATTCGTGATTCTTGTTAAATTTAGCATCTAATTCATATAAAGTTATCTAGTTTAATTAATATAAATTTTTTAGGTAAAAATCGGGCTTGTTGTTTTGTCGGGCCTTAAATTTCTAGCGTACCTACTTTTACATTTGAAATAACTCAATAACCACTAAATCTACATAAAAACAAATTTCATATTCGTAATTCTTGTTAAATTTAGCATCTAACTCATATAAAGTTATCTAGTTTTATTAAGTTTTAATTTTTTAGATAAAAGTCGGGCTTGTTGTTTTGTCGGGCCTTAAATTTCTAGCGTACCTACTTTTACATTTGAACTATCATTCCTTGCAAGAAAATAAAACAAAGGGTACTACTACTCTAAGCGCTTAAAAATGGGAGTTGATTTGGCTTTTCGTACAAATGGTGTACCGTACGTTTAGTTAAAATTGAACGATTCTTAATTTACAATAAAGCTTCCACCATGAGGTAATTCCATGTCTTGATTTACTAATTTCTTTAAAGATTTAGAGAGAAAGCTTACAAAGACATGCAATGGACTTTACATGAAATGCAATCCAAATTAAACACAATGATGAGACGAAAAGAAAATTGCCTGGAAGAGCAAGTTTAGTAAATCTGCCAAAGCTCAAATGCCAGCAAATTTAAGGTGCAAGTATTTGAAAACCTGTTAATTACTTCTTAGATAACAATAGATTTCATATTTTAAAACAGTGGCTGTGACTACTGCGAGAAATGGTACCATCAAGATTCACAAGGTATTTCATTCGACAATGGTTAGACATTACTAAAGATCAGCAAGTAACTGATTAGACTGATTCAGCATCTCTATACTATTTTTGATTAAACTTGAAAGTATGACTGAAGAATACTTTCTAACAAATGATCTAAAAGGTGTAGTAAGTGTTTCAGAATTAAGAGTAATTACTTCTAAAAAAATTATTAGTTCTATTTCCTTGTAGTCGTATATTCTGCCTGAAAATGAAAATCAACCTACCTTTTTAATGGTTTCCATCCTAGATTGGTAATAATTCAACACTTATCTTTTCGTACTGTTTGAATTTCTAGGGAGGAAGTAAAATGTGGGCAGTAACACTTTCAGAAGTGATGACGGAATTTTCCTGGTTTTTCATCCTAGCAAGACTGCTAACAAAGGTAAGTTGTATTTCTGTAGTAGCTATCACCTCCGAGAATGTGTAGCCAACATTATCAGTGGCAATATTGAAGGGATTAATCCTGCACCAGAGGGAGTTATTTGTAAACAATATATCATGAGGGCGGTATGATTCAAGCAAAGTTTTGTGACATGAGTGCAGTTATAGTGCTGAATATATATTGTGATGGAACAATGATTTTGCTGTAGAACTTGCTTTTTTTTTTACACTTATCCTGCTGTGATGACACATCTTCGTCACTCTAGCTAACTTCCTAAGCAGCTCTTTTGAGAAGAGGAAAGAAGCTTAGATGTTAGTTAAAACTCTTTTTGATAAAAGCCATAGCTTAACTAGAAATATAAAAGTTACCAGCAGAGGTAATCAAAAGCAATATCTTGTTTAAACTTGCATTCTTGAGACAGTGAATAAGACCCCTGCCATTAACCTGTGAAAAAGAACAGTTTACGAAGAATTGACTGAATGTATCGTGTAGCAACAAATAATTACAACTACCATTTGGAAGCAGGTGTTTGGAAGGGTAATGTTCCATTCTTTTTCTGCAGCTCTTCAAGATAAGTTTGGTTGTTCAACAAACTACAGTTCCAATGTTCCCTATTCCAGCTCCATTCCGCAGCTAAAAAGACAAAATTTATAACAATAAAAAGTATTGTACTGCAAAGTAAAATGTACAAAGCTTCGACAATGAGTTTGTTATTCTGGTCAGGCTGTACGAAAACAATACTGCTACCATAATAGACATCCTCAGTCAGTAGATCTAGATAAATGATAGGTTATATCCACCTACGCTGCAACCATCATTCCTTACACATCCGTAGAACTATCTAAACACAAAAGAAATATCTCTTGAAAATGACACGGGGAAGTTTTAATAAAACACAAAACAAACCAGTCACCTAATTAGTTTCTTCAGTCATTGGTCCCTCCTAAAATTGTCTCCGCCTCTACATTTCGATCAAATCATGTTGGAAGACTGGGCATGCATAATGACATGGACGAAACTACAGATTTACTGACCACATCTTGATGTTCATTGCTTCAAGTCCTTGTGTGACTAGGTGCTGTAGTGATTACTCGGACCATCTTTGTGGCTTCCAAACTACAACAGAAAAACTGAAATAAATTGTATTCCACTAAATAAAAAGATGAAATAAATTAGAAGCGTACACACATTCGACAAACCCTAAAGAATAAAAAAATGTTTGGTGACTTAAGCCCAAAAGAGGAAAATCTACACAAATACTTATAATTTGATTTGAGAAAACTTGTTCACTTATATATATATTCATGCCAAATGAGTTGCCACCTTACTATGTTGTTGTTTCTATCGTTCATTGTCCATCCAGGAACAGCAGTAAACCAAAATAAAATTCCTGAAAGAAAAGCATAAGATAAAAATTGTTTTTTATACCACTATGCCAAACAACTTAATAAACGGGAAATAAAAGTTATGATTACAACATTGCTCAAGAGCATTTTCTAGAACTTCAGATGTTTTACATACGTGACTATACACCTTCGCTGCCGGACTTCGTCTGAAGTTCAGCATAGCAGAAAAAATTGGCGGGAACTACTAGTCAGGCTGCCTTGCCTAACCGTTATTTATCTAATGGTTTTAACATGGTAAACAACAAATTTCATTTTCATGATTCTTGTTAAATTTAACATATAAATCATGTATAGTTATCTAGTTTTATTAATATAAATTTTGAGGTAAAAATCGGGCTTGTTGTTTTGTCGGGCCTTAAATTTCTAGCGCACCTACATTTACATTTGAAATAACTCAATAACCATTAAGTCTACATAAAAACAAATGTCATATTCGTGATTCTTGTTAAATTTAGCATCTACATCATGTATAGTTATCTAGTTTTATTAATATAAATGTTTTAGGTAAAAGTCGGGCTTGTTGTTTTGTCGGGCCCTAAATTTCTAGCGCACCTACTTTTACCTTTGAAATAAGTCAATAACCATTAAGTCTATATAAAAACAAATTTCATATTCGTGATTCTTGTTAAATTTAGCATCGAATTCATATAAAGTTATCTAGTTTTATTAATATAAATGTTTTAGGTAAAAGTCGGGCTTGTTGTTTTGTCGGGCCCTAAATTTCTAGCGCACCTACTTTTACCTTTGAAATAAGTCAATAACCATTAAGTCTACATAAAAACAAATTTCATATTCGTGATTCTTGTTAAATTTAGCATCTAATTCATATAAAGTTATCTAGTTTAATTAATATAAATTTTTTAGGTAAAAATCGGGCTTGTTGTTTTGTCGGGCCTTAAATTTCTAGCGTACCTACTTTTATATTTAAAATATCTCATAAGCCACAAAGTCTACATAAAAACCAACGTAATATTCGTTATTCTTGTTAAATATTAAATCTAAATCATGTATAATTATCTATATTATCATCAGATATCAGATATTATAGATGAGATCATATCGATCATAGATGAGATGATCGATAATATAGATATCTGTCCAATCCTATACATTATGTCAAAAGTTCCTTTAAAATCCACGGCTTACGGCTTCAGTGTAGGTGGGTCCAAAGATGTTTTAATTTTGATAAAATTAATGTAATAATCTTTAGGATCCACATTTGAATGTGATCAATGATTCTTCTTGGCAAACACATGGCTTGGAAATGAATTCCGAAAAGTTCTACTAATAAATCAGCACTTCAAGACATATAAACCACTTCGTAACATTTTAATAATAACATAAATATTTTTCTTCACTACAACCGGGAAAATAACATCCAAATCTTTTTGATTATCCCAACATTATGATCCTTACCAAGTTAATTATTACTTAAACAGGAACAACAAACGCAGCCTTGGTATTAAAAATTCAAGTTATTGCAACAATTGAAAAGTTGCGATTCGGGGTTTCAGTTTATTTAAAAAATCGGTACCAAGACATTACAAAATTCACAAGTAGTCCGTGTGACGGCTACAGGAATACTCTCTTTTGGGAAGCTCGGGCGGGGGTTTTATACCGCGCTTTTGCTTGGGGACGCTAAGGTTAGCGTGGGCAATAAAGGAGCGAAAAAGGGAAACGAGGTTAACAGATAAGGTTGGTGTCGTTGACACCTCGGTCAACCGGAAGAAGGTAATAAAAGGAGAGGTCGTAGCAAAAAAGGTCGACTGAAATAGAAAGATAGCAAGGGCAATATGCGAGTTGGGTTGAGCTTGAAGTCCTTACATTATCACCTTACCTCCTTGTCTTGTCGTTGTTGAGACAGAGGCAGAAAAGCTTTATTTCCTTGGTAAATATATGATCAACATGTTGACAGCATTGCTAAATGTTTCTTGCAATACAAAACCTTTCAGTTAGCGCGTTCTTTTGGTCAAGCTAGTGATCTTTTTGTTGAGAAAGTCCCACTGTTTATTTTCAAATCCAGTGTGCACAATTGCTTCTAAGATGCACTGTGAATAGCATCTACTCACTGTAAACTTGGAAAATGATCAAGCAAGAAAACACAATAAGGAAAAAAGTGGAAACCATGGCACAGTAAAGTGCCTCCTTTTATATCTTTTCCTCTTTTTTTGATTACTTTCATTAAGCCTAGAGGTTAATACAAAGCCACGAAAACAAAGCTACGAAATAAAAAATTAATATATCGACTAAATGGTATCAAAAGAGTATCAACATTAAACTACACAAGCATCTTAAACCTACCCTAAAATTGTATTACCACGCTTCACCACCTTCTTCAGCAGCTGAAATAAAAAATTTTCATCTATTAAAGGAACAAATAAACCAAACCAAGCCAAACCAGAAATAAAATAAAATAAAAGTGTTTACCAAGCTTCATTCACACCATTGATTTGATTCAATAGAATAACAAATGAATAATTCAAGCCAAACTGTATAACAGAATTATGTAAGATGATGCTTAGATTAGTTATTAGGCATATAATACCAGCAGGTGTTGACTGATTACTATACATAAACACACAGGAATGTTCTGTCCTGTTAAACATCGTCAATAGTTATTAAACACTGTAAAATTGATTTGAACTGTTAGATTAATAAAAGTAAATAAACTGGACAAAAGTTTTAAGGTTTCTTACCACAGACATGCAACAGAAAGAAAAAATAAACCATTCCTAACTGGATACTCTATCAGCATTTCTTCCAACATCCTTCATTAACTATCCTACGAAAAATGAAATTATTATGTTTTGCCAACCCACAATTTTTCTAGCTTATTGGTTCATGTTCATCTTTTTTCTTACCATTTCTTCAAACCCATATCTCATCCTCCAACATTCCAATCTCACGTTTATTCAACAACTTTGTTATTCTGTTGTATCTGTAAAAAAAACAAAAAACAACATTGCATTACATTTCCAAATATATTTGTCAATAAACCTGGTTACTAATACCTTATTAAGTGTTAAGTCTCAAACCCATTACATGAAGCTGAATTTAAAGTGTCATACAATCTACTTTGCATGGTAAAACCAGATTTCCAGCATGTTAATATGCCTCACTGTTGTTATCAAGCCAAACCTACATGACAGAATTTTATAAAATTACACTAATTTAGTTATTAAACATCTCATACCATTACGCTGGTCCCTTTTTTTGTTCCATCGTGGAATACGTGAATGCTTGAAGAAAATAAGATTCATGGGGCCAACACTACCAGTCTAATAGCTCCTACGCCTAAATTTTTGAAACCACTTCCACCCATATCTGACAAACCCTAAAGAAGAAAAAATGTTTGGTAACTAAAACCCCAAATGAAGATAACCTACACGAATACTTGTATAGAAGCAAACAAATATTCCCAAATAAATGATACCTTCATGGCAAATGAGTTTGACCATGAGCTGCCAGCTTAATATGTTGTTGATTCGATCTTTCTTTCTCCATCCAGCAACAGTAGTAAACTGAAGCAAAAAAACCTGAATGGAAAAACATAAAATAATGCTTGTTTTTATAATACCAATATGAAAAACAACTTACTAAAGGGAAAATAAATGTTACGATTAAAACATTGTTCAAGGGCATTGTCAGGATCTTTGAAATGCCACCTGTCAGCAAATTGTAATGAAGGAAAAATGTTAAATAGCCTAAAAGCTGTCCATTCTAATAAAGATTAAATTTCCAGCAAAGAAACAAAGAATTAATAAATTGTAAACCAAACTATTGATGATGTCCATAATTGGTTAGCCCACAGCACATTCATACAACATTCAAATTTAGACTATGATGGGCATAAAAACTAAATTTTCTGCTACAAAACACTTTTGTCTCCACCTTCACTCCTGCTACTGTTTTCTAAATATTACAGTTTCTTCCCATTAATTTGTCGTCAAGGGTTGCCACTGTGTTAAATCTTTAGTATCCAATAAACAAATAAAAGTTTTTACCTTTTGGGAATACTGTAAACTTTACACAAACGTAAGCACGTAGTGTTTCTACCAGTTTACGGCACAGATGATGAGCTAATACTGTAGCCAATGTGCGACCCGGCTCCAATGCATTCTTGTACATTTCTATCATTATATGTTGATGTACACGTCTATGTTATATGTTGATCAACACTTCTGTAAAAGAAAAAATTTAAATTCAACATCATATGAGAAAAAATTCCTGGAATATCACTTGTCTTACATCTGATCCAATTGTCCATTAATGCTATTGGTAAAGTAAGGATCAATATGATAGTAATGTGCTAAGTGCTAGGCCACACATTACAGACATCGGTAGGTGTGTTTTAATATCCCAAGAATACACAACTCATGTGCAACAGATAAAGAAATTAATTTGTCAAGCATCAGGTAACCAGCCATGTGTTCGAGCTAGACAATATGGGTTGAAACTCCAATGGAAGAATGCTCTTAAGATAACCTGCACGTAATTGCAGCAAATGGCTTGTTTTTCTGCAACCATTACAGACCTTTATTAGTTCCCCTCAGTATTGATCTAGGGTCACTGAGAGGACACACACAGCATCCCTTGACATGAAGATCACACCTCACGATAGTTCCCTTTCCTACAATGCAAATGATTGGGACCGAGTTGAAAGATTTCTCTGATGAAAGAATTCTCACTAAAACAAAATCAAGATGTTACTAATAAACTTCAGAGAAGATTGTTTCCATACCTTGCAGTTCACAATGGGTGAAGGCCCATCTTGATGTTTACGAGTGATTGCGATTGGTTAGATAGTCAACGTTCTCCTGAGCATGAGCAAAGCAGAAGTACTAGGCTTCTTGATACATATTATATTTAATTAATACCTGTTCTGACCTTACATCTTTTCTGCATGCAATGGAGAATTTTTTGGGGCAGTGCTTCCTTTTGTTCTTCTCTCCATTCACACTCAAACTGTTAGAAACGTTGGTAGTCTATGATTACTGTCTTTGATCTAGTCTGAAAACGAAAGTAGTTATATTACCAATTCATGTTCATGCTCTAACTTTGCTGCAGACTAGTAATAAAAGTTTACATTGCAAGAAGCTTTGGCCCACTGACAGCTGCCACTGGGAGCAGATAACCCAACTGCCACGTCATCTGCTGGACATTGATAATCTGACATCCCCACCTTCACTCCTGCTACTGTTTCTTAAATATAACAATTTCTCCCCCATTAATTTGTCATCAAGGGTTGCCACTGTGTTAAGTCTTTAGTATGCAATAAACAAATAAAAGATTTACCTTATGGGAAGATTGTAAACTGTACACAAACGCAAGAAAGTAGTGCTTCTACCAGTTAACGGGACCGGTGATTAGCTAATAATGACGAAATGCGAAAAGTAACTAAAATGCGGGAAATTTTTACGGAAAGGTTATTAAATTGAGGGAAATTTTTTGCGGAAAAGGACACTAAAATGCGGGAAAACTTTTTGCGGAAAGAACACTAAAATGCGGGAAAAACTTGCGGAAGGGACACTAAAATGCGGGAAAATTTTTGCGGAAAAGGACACTAAAATGCGGGAAATTTTTTGAGGAAAGCACACTAAAACGCGGGAAAAATTTGCGGAAGGGACACTAAAATGTGGGAAAGTTTTTGCGGAAAAGGATACTAAAATGCAGGAAAACATTTGCGGAAGGGACACTAAAATGCGGGAAACTTTTTGCGGAAAAGGACACTAAAATGAGGGAATATTTTTGCGGAAAGCACACTACAATTTGAAACACTTCTTAACGGTTAGAGCTAGTACGCTGGGAATGGTTCCATTCGACGCAGAATAAAAAGTTACGTCGAATGAGATGTGTTTTATTTAATTCTGATGAGTTTTACTCAATTGCAGTTCAAAAAACGACCGCTAGAGGGCCCTGAAAACTGAAAAATGCTAACTCCCGAACAGTTAGAGCTAGAACGCTGGGAATGGTTCCATTCGACGCATAATAAAAAGTTACGTCGAATCACATGTGTTTTATTCAATTCTGATGAGTTTTACTCAATTGCAGTTCAAAAAACGACCGCTAGAGGGCTCTGAAAACTGAAAAATACTAACTCCTGAACGGTTAGAGCTAGAACGCTGGAAATGGTTCCATTCGACGCAGAATAAAAAGTTACGTCGAATGAGATGTAATTATAATTCGAAATACGACCGCTAGAGGGCTCTGAAAACTGAAAAATGCTAACTCCTGAACGGTTAGAGCTAGAACGCTGGGAATGTTTCCATTCGACGCAGAATAAAAAGTTACGTCGAATGAGATGTGTTTTATTCAATTCCGATGAGTTTTACTCAATTGCAGTTCAAAAAACGACCGCTAGAGGGCTCTGAAAACTGAAAAATGCTAACTCCTGAACGGTTAGAGCTAGAACGCTGGGAATGTTTCCATTCGACGCAGAATAAAAAGTTACGTCGAATGAGATGTAATTATAATTCGAAATACGACCGCTAGAGGCTCTGAAAACTGAAAAATGCTAACTCCTGAACGGTTAGAGCTAGAACGCTGGGAATGGTTCCATTCGACGCATAATAAAAAGTTACGTCGAATGAGATGTGTTTTATTCAATTCTGATGAGTTTTACTCAATTTTAGTTCAAAAAACGACCGCTAGATGGCTCTGAAAACTGAAAAAATACTAACTCCTGAACGGTTAGAGCTAGAACGCTGGGAATGGTTCCATTCGACGCATAATAAAAAGTTACGTCGAATGAGATGTGTTTTATTCAATTCTGATGAGTTTTACTCAATTTCAGTTCAAAAAACGACCGCTAGAGGGCTCTGAAAACTGAAAAATACTAACTCCTGAACGGTTAGAGCTAGAACGCTGGAAATGGTTCCATTCGACGCAGAATAAAAAGTTACGTCGAATGAGATGTAATTATAATTCGAAATACGACCGCTAGAGGGCTCTGAAAACTGAAAAATGCTAACTCCTGAACGGTTAGAGCTAGAACGCTGGGAATGTTTCCATTCGACGCAGAATAAAAAGTTACGTCGAATGAGATGTGTTTTATTCAATTCCGATGAGTTTTACTCAATTGCAGTTCAAAAAACGACCGCTAGAGGGCTCTGAAAACTGAAAAATGCTAACTCCTGAACGGTTAGAGCTAGAACGCTGGGAATGTTTCCATTCGACGCAGAATAAAAAGTTACGTCGAATGAGATGTAATTATAATTCGAAATACGACCGCTAGAGGCTCTGAAAACTGAAAAATGCTAACTCCTGAACGGTTAGAGCTAGAACGCTGGGAATGGTTCCATTCGACGCATAATAAAAAGTTACGTCGAATGAGATGTGTTTTATTCAATTCTGATGAGTTTTACTCAATTTTAGTTCAAAAAACGACCGCTAGAGGGCTCTGAAAACTGAAAAATGCTAACTCCTGAACGGTTAGAGCTAGAACGCTGGGAATGTTTCCATTCGACGCAGAATAAAAAGTTACGTCGAATGAGATGTAATTATAATTCGAAATACGACCGCTAGAGGCTCTGAAAACTGAAAAATGCTAACTCCTGAACGGTTAGAGCTAGAACGCTGGGAATGGTTCCATTCGACGCATAATAAAAAGTTACGTCGAATGAGATGTGTTTTATTCAATTCTGATGAGTTTTACTCAATTTTAGTTCAAAAAACGACCGCTAGAGGGCTCTGAAAACTGAAAAATACTAACTCCTGAACGGTTAGAGCTAGAACGCTGGGAATGGTTCCATTCGACGCAGAATAAAAAGCTACGTCGAATGAGATGTAATTATAATTCGAAATACGACCGCTAGAGGGCTCTGAAAACTGAAAAATGGGTTGGTTAAAAATGGTTAAGTTGGTTAGGCCAGGTTAAGGTTAGGTTAGGTTAGGTTAGGTTAGGTTAGGTTAGGTTAGGTTGGCCAGTTTAAAGGTTAGGTTAGGTTAGGTTAGGTTAGGTTAGGTTAGGTTAGGTTAGGTTAGGTTAGGTTAGGTTAGGTTAGGTTAGGTTAGGTTAGGTTAGGTTAGGTTAGGTTAGGTTAGGTTAGGTTAGGTTAGGTTAGGTTAGGTTAGGTTAGGTTAGGTTAGGTTAGGTTAGGTTAGGTTAGGTTAGGTTAGGTTAGGTTAGGGTAGGTTAGGTTAGGTTAGGTTAGGTTAGGTTAGGTTAGGCCAGGCCAGGTTAGGTTAGGGTTAGGTTAGGTTGGGTTAGGTTAGGTTAGGTTAGGTTAGGTTAGGTTAGGTTAGGTTAGGTTAGGTTAGGTTAGGTTAGGTTAGGTTAGGTTAGGTTAGGTTAGGTTAGGTTAGGTTAGGTTAGGTTAGGTTAGGTTAGGTTAGGTTAGGTTAGGTTAGGTTAGGTTAGGTTAGGTTAGGTTAGGTTAGGTTAGGTTAGGTTAGGTTAGGTTAGGTTAGGTTAGGTTAGGTTAGGTTAGGTTAGGTTAGGTTAGGTTAGGTTAGGTTAGGTTAGGTTAGGTTAGGTTAGGTTAGGTTAGGTTAGGTTAGGTTAGGTTAGGTTAGGTTAGGTTAGGTTAGGTTAGGTTAGGTTAGGTTAGGTTAGGTTAGGTTAGGTTAGGGTAGGTTAGGTTAGGTTAGGTTAGGTTAGGTTAGGTTAGGTTAGGTTAGGTTAGGTTAGGTTAGGTTAGGTTAGGTTAGGTTAGGTTAGGTTAGGTTAGGTTAGGTTAGGTTAGGTTAGGTTAGGTTAGGTTAGGTTAGGTTAGGTTAGGTTATGTTAGGTTAGGTTAGGTTAGGTTAGGTTAGGTTAGGTTAGGTTAGGTTAGGTTAGGTTAGGTTAGGTTAGGTTAGGTTAGGTTAGGTTAGGTTAGGTTAGGTTAGGTTAGGTTAGGTTTGGTTAGGTTAGGTTAGGTTAGGTTAGGTTAGGTTGGCTAGGCTGGTTGTGCTGTGCTGTGCTGGCTGTGTTAGTGTTAGGCTAGTGTTAGGTTAGGTTAGGCTGTGCTTGGTTAGGTTGCTGTGCTGTGCTGTGGGCTGTGTTAGGTGCTGTGTGTGCTGTGCTAGTGCTGGCTTAGGTTAGGCTTAGGTTGCTGTGCTGGCTTAGGTTAGGTTAGGTTAGGTTAGGCCAGGTTAGGTTAGGTTAGGTTAGGTTAGCTGTTGTGCTGGCGTTAGTGTTGTGCTAGGTTAGGTTAGGTTAGGTTAGGTTAGGTTAGGCTTGCTGGCTGTAGCTGTTAGGTTAGGTTAGGCTTAGGTGCTGGTTGCTGTGTAGGCCAGGGGTTAGGCCAGGCCAGGCCAGGTTAGGTTAGGTTAGGTTAGGCCAGGCCAGGCCAGGTTAGGTTAGGTTAGCCAGGCCAGGCTAGGTTAGGCCAGGCCAGGCCAGGCCAGCCAGCCAGGCCAGGCCAGGCCAGGCCAGGTTAGGTTAGGCCAGGCCAGGCCAGGTTAGGTTAGGCCAGGCCAGGCCAGGCCAGGCCAGGCCAGGCCAGGTTAGGTTAGGTTAGGCTGTGTGTTGTTTAGGCCAGGTTAGGTTAGGCCAGGCCAGGCCAGGTTAGGTTAGGCGGCCAGGCCAGGCCAGGCCAGGTTAGGTTAGGCCAGGCCAGGCCAGGCCAGGCCAGGCCAGCCTGATTAGCCAGGCCAGGCCAGGCCAGGCCAGGTTGGGCCAGGCCAGGTTAGGCCAGCCAGCCAGGCCAGGCCAGGCCAGGCCAGGCCAGGCCAGGGAGGCCAGGCCAGGCCAGGCCAGGCCAGGCCAGGTTAGGCCAGGCCAGGCCAGGTTAGGTTAGGCCAGGCCAGGTTAGGTTGGGGTGAGGCCAGGCCAGGTTAGGTTAGGCCAGGGCCAGGCCAGGCCAGGGCCAGGCCAGGCCAGGCCAGGCCAGGCGTAGGCCAGGCCAGGCCAGGCCAGGCCAGGCCAGGCCAGGCCAGGTTAGGCCAGGCCAGGCCAGGCCAGGCCAGGCCAGGCCAGGTTGGCAGGCCAGGTTAGGCCAGGCCAGGCCAGGCCAGGCCAGGTTAGGTTAGGCCAGGTGAATGGTGGTTAGGCCAGGTTAGGTTAGGCCAGGCCAGGCCAGGCCAGGCCAGGCCAGGCCAGGCCAGGCCAGGCCAGGCCAGGGAGAGGCCAGGCCAGGCCAGGCCAGGCCAGGCCAGGTTTTTAGGCCAGGCCAGGCCAGGCCAGGTTAGGCCAGGCCAGGTTAGGCCAGGCCAGGCCAGCCGGGGTAGGCCAGGCCAGGCCAGGCCAGGCCAGGCCAGGCCAGGCCAGGCCAGGCCAGGCCAGGCCAGGCCAGGCCAGGTTAGGCCAGGCCAGGCCAGGGCCAGGCCAGGCCAGGCCAGGCCAGGCCAGGCCAGGCCAGGATAGGCCAGGCCAGGCCAGGCCAGGCCAGGCCAGGCCAGGCCAGGCCAGGCCAGGCCAGGCCAGGCCAGGCCAGGCCAGGCCAGGCCAGGCCAGGCCAGGCCAGGCCAGGCCAGGGCCAGGCCAGGTAGGCCAGGCCAGGTTAGGCCAGGGTTAGGTTAGGCCAGGCCAGGCCAGGCCAGGCCAGGTTAGGTTAGGCCAGGTTAGGTTAGGCCAGGTTAGGTGTGGTTAGGCCAGGCCAGGCCAGGTTAGGTTAGGTTAGGCCAGGCCAGGTTAGGTGGTTAGGAGTAGGTTAGGTTAGGTTAGGTTAGGCCAGGTTAGGTTAGGTTAGGTTAGGTTAGCCAGGCCAGCCAGTTAGGCCAGGTTAGGCTTGCAGGTTAGGTTGGTTAGGTTAGCTGTTAGGCCGGGGTCATCAGGTTAGGTTGTTTGCCAGGCCAGAGGCCAGGCCAGCCAGGCCAGGCCAGGCCAGTGCCAGGCCAGGCCAGCCAGTGCTGTGCTGCCAGGCCAGGCCAGGTTGGCCAGCCAGCCAGGCCAGTGCCAGGCCAGTGCCAGGCCAGGCCAGGCCAGGCCAGGCCAGCCAGTGCCAGGCCAGTGCCAGGCTGTGCCAGGCCAGTGCAGGCCAGGCCAGGCCAGGCCAGGCCAGTGCCAGGCCAGGCCAGGCCAGGCCAGGCCAGGCCAGGCCAGGCCAGCTGTGCTGTGCCAGGCCAGGCCAGGCCAGTGCCAGGCCAGGCCAGTGCTGTGCCAGGCCAGGCCAGGCCAGGCCAGGCCAGGCCAGGCCAGGCCAGGCCAGGCCAGGCCAGGCCAGGCCAGGCCAGGCCAGGCCAGGCCAGGCCAGGCCAGGCCAGGCCAGGCCAGGCCAGGCCAGGCCAGGCCAGGCCAGGCCAGGCCAGGCCAGGCCAGGCCAGGCCAGGCCAGGCCAGGCCAGGCCAGGCCAGGCCAGGCCAGGCCAGGCCAGGCCAGGCCAGGCCAGGCCAGGCCAGGCCAGGCCAGGGCCAGGCCAGGCCAGGCCAGGCCAGGCCAGGCCAGGCCAGGCCAGGCCAGGCCAGGCCAGGCCAGGCCAGGCCAGGCCAGGCCAGGCCAGGCCAGGCCAGGCCAGGCCAGGCCAGGCCAGGCCAGGCCAGCCGTTAGGTTAGGTTAGGTTAGGTTAGGTTAGGTTAGGTTAGGTTAGGTTAGGTTAGGTTAGGTTAGGTTAGGTTAGGTTAGGTTAGGTTAGGTTAGGTTAGTTTAGGTTAGGTTAGGTTAGGTTAGGTTAGGTTAGGTTAGGTTAGGTTAGGTTAGGTTAGGTTAGGTTAGGTTAGGTTAGGTTAGGTTGGTTAGGTTAGGTTAGGTTAGGTTAGGTTAGATTAGGTTAGGTTAGGTTAGGTTAGGTTGAGGTTAGGTTGGGATTAGGTTAGGTTAGGTTAGGTTAGGTTAGGTTAGGAGAGGATAGGTTAGGTTAGGTTAGGTTAGGTTAGGTTAGGTTAGGTTAGGTTAGGTTAGTTAGGTTAGGTTAGGTTAGGTTAGGTTAGGTTAGGTTAGGTTAGGTTAGGTTAGGTTAGGTTAGGTTAGGTTAGGTTAGGATTGGGTTAGGTTAGGTTAGGTTAGGTTAGGTTAGGTTAGGTTAGGTTAGGTTAGGTTAGGTTAGGTTGGGTTAGGTTAGGTTAGGTTAGGTTAGGTTAGGTTAGGTTAGGTTAGGTTAGGTTAGGTTAGGTTAGGTTAGGTTAGGTTAGGTTAGGTTAGGTTAGGTTAGGTTAGGTTGGGTTAGGTTAGGTTAGGTTGGTTAGGTTAGGTTAGGTTAGTAGGTTAGGTTAGGTTAGGTTAGGTTAGGTTAGGTTAGGTTAGGTTAGGTTAGGTTAGGTTAGGTTAGGTTAGGTTAGGTTAGGTTAGGTTAGGTTAGGTTAGGTTAGGAAAGGTTAGGTTAGGTTAGGTTAGGTTAGGTTAGGTTAGGTTAGGTTAGGTTAGGTTAGGTTAGGTTAGGTTAGGTTAGGTTAGGTTAGGTTAGGTTAGGTTAGGTTAGGTTAGGTTAGGTTAGGTTAGGTTAGGTTAGGTTAGGTTAGGTTAGGTTAGGTTAGGTTAGGTTAGGTTAGGTTAGGTTAGGTTAGGTTAGGTTAGGTTAGGTTAGGTTAGGTTAGGTTAGGTTAGGTTAGGTTAGGTTAGGTTAGGTTAGGTTAGGTTAGGTTAGGTTAGGTTAGGTTAGGTTAGGTTAGGTTAGGTTAGGTTAGGTTAGGTTAGGTTAGGTTAGGTTAGGTTAGGTTAGGTTAGGTTAGGTTAGGTTAGGTTAGGTTAGGTTAGGTTAGGTTAGGTTAGGTTAGGTTAGGTTAGGTTAGGTTAGGTTAGGTTAGGTTAGGTTAGGTTAGGTTAGGTTAGGTTAGGTTAGGTTAGGTTAGGTTAGGTTAGGTTAGGTTAGGTTAGGTTAGGTTAGGTTAGGTTAGGTTAGGTTAGGTTAGGTTAGGTTAGGTTAGGTTAGGTTAGGTTAGGTTAGGTTAGGTTAGGTTAGGTTAGGTTAGGTTAGGTTAGGTTAGGTTAGGTTAGGTTAGGTTAGGTTAGGTTAGGTTAGGTTAGGTTAGGTTAGGTTAGGTTAGGTTAGGTTAGGTTAGGTTAGGTTAGGTTAGGTTAGGTTAGGTTAGGTTGGGTTAGGTTAGGTTAGGTTAGGTTAGGTTAGGTTAGGTTAGGTTAGGTTAGGTTAGGTTAGGTTAGGTTAGGTTAGGTTAGGTTAGGTTAGGTTAGGTTAGGTTAGGTTAGGTTAGGTTAGGTTAGGTTAGGTTAGGTTAGGTTAGGTTAGGTTAGGTTAGGTTAGGTTAGGTTAGGTTAGGTTAGGTTAGGTTAGGTTAGGTTAGGTTAGGTTAGGTTAGGTTAGGTTAGGTTAGGTTAGGTTAGGTTAGGTTAGGTTAGGTTAGGTTAGGTTGGTTAGGTTAGGTTAGGTTAGGTTAGGTTAGGTTAGGTTAGGTTAGGTTAGGTTAGGTTAGGTTAGGTTAGGTTAGGTTAGGTTAGGTTAGGTTAGGTTAGGTTAGGTTAGGTTAGGTTAGGTTAGGTTAGGTTAGGTTAGGTTAGGTTAGGTTAGGTTAGGTTAGGTTAGGTTAGGTTAGGTTAGGTTAGGTTAGGTTAGGTTAGGTTAGGTTAGGTTAGGTTAGGTTAGGTTAGGTTAGGTTAGGTTAGGTTAGGTTAGGTTAGGTTAGGTTAGGTTAGGTTAGGTTAGGTTAGGTTAGGTTAGGTTAGGTTAGGTTAGGTTAGGTTAGGTTAGGTTAGGTTAGGTTAGGTTAGGTTAGGTTAGGTTAGGTTAGGTTAGGTTAGGTTAGGTTAGGTTAGGTTAGGTTAGGTTAGGTTAGGTTAGGTTAGGTTAGGTTAGGTTAGGTTAGGTTAGGTTAGGTTAGGTTAGGTTAGGTTAGGAGAGGTTAGGTTAGGTTAGGTTAGGTTAGGTTAGGTTAGGTTAGGTTAGGTTAGGTTAGGTTAGGTTAGGTTAGGTTAGGTTAGGTTAGGTTAGGTTAGGTTAGGTTAGGTTAGGTTAGGTTAGGTTAGGTTAGGTTAGGTTAGGTTAGGTTAGGTTAGGTTAGGTTAGGTTAGGTTAGGTTAGGTTAGGTTAGGTTAGGTTAGGTTAGGTTAGGTTAGGTTAGGTTAGGTTAGGTTAGGTTAGGTTAGGTTAGGTTAGGTTAGGTTAGGTTAGGTTAGGTTAGGTTAGGTTAGGTTAGGTTAGGTTAGGTTAGGTTAGGTTAGGTTAGGTTAGGTTAGGTTAGGTTAGGTTAGGTTAGGTTAGGTTAGGTTAGGTTAGGTTAGGTTAGGTTAGGTTAGGTTAGGTTAGGTTAGATTAAGTTAAATTAAATTAGAATTAAGTTAAGTTAAGTTAAGTTAGAATTAGAAATTAAGTTAAATTAAGTTAAATTAAATTAAATTAAATTAGAATTAAATTAAGTTAGAATTAGAATTAGAATTAGAATTAGAATTAGAATTAAGTTAAATTGGAGAAGTTAGGAATTGAATTAGATTAGGTTAGGTTAGGTTAGGTTAGGTTAGGTTAGGTTAGGTTAGGTTAGGTTAGGTTAGGTTAAGTTGGGTTGGGTTAGGTTAGGTTAGGTTAGGTTAGGTTAGAAGATGTAGATAATTTAAGTTTGATTGGGATTTAGGATGGGATTTAGGTTAGGTTGGGTTAGGTTAGGTTAGGTTAGGTTAGGTTAGGTTAGGTTAGGTTAGGTTAGGTTAGGTTAGGTTAGGTTAGGTTAGGTTAGGTTAGGTTAGGTTAGGTTAGGTTAGGTTAGGTTAGGTTAGGTTAGGTTAGGTTAGGTTAGAGTTAGGTTAGGTT